>NW_024340695.1:2489567-2700622 GCF_902729225.1 Pteropus medius | reverse complement strand
GGGCAGAAAAAGAGAAAGCAGGAGAGAGAAAGAAAGGGAAGGAGGGAGGGAGGGAGGAAATGAAATCCTTATTTGAGTCCCTGGGCTCAGCCATACCTAGTCAGCCTTACCCCTAGACTTCTGTTATTATGAGTCAAATTCTCTTTTGTATTTATCCATTTTAATTGGGGTCCTGCCATATGCTAGAGGGATTTTTTTTCATATTTTCCAAAACAACCCTAAAATAGATGAAAGCAACTTACTAAGTATCCAAACATGGGCACATAATTATGTAAGATATTCGACAAAAAAATAATAATTGACTAGATTCTACCAAAATGAGAATTTTCAATATGCAAAGCATCACTGTCGACTCATCCTTTTACTCTTTCCCAACTGATATCTTTAGTCCTCTCCTAGCCTGGGATTACATTCTATTACGATGTCCGGCTTGATTCTTTACTCTCCCTCTCTCCTTTCGTCTTGTTCTCTAGTCTAGTTAGTTGTTCTGTCTTTATCATCTTTTCCCAATATAGCTTTTTTTATTCCTGTCTTCCACATAATGGTTTAGAATTCTGTACAGATCCCAGGTGTCAGTCCCTTCAGTCCCACATCTACTCTCAGCACTGCAGTGGCAGCTACTAAGGCACATGAACTTGATCCCACAGGCTGTCGGCTCTAGCTGCTGCCACTCAAATCACCCCATGTGAGTCAGCAGTGAACTGAAATTAATTATTCTGAATCTCCCAACATCATATTCTCAAGAGCAGAAGCAGAAGACAATTGGGTTGAAATGCAAGGCAACGCTCAAATATGCAAGAGAAAAAAAAAAGAATAATAATGTGCTTGCCATAAAGAGCAAATGCAAGACAGACAGAGAGACACACACACACACAGATTATGTGTGTGTGCACGGGGGTGCGCATGTCCTAGAAGGAGGGAGTAGAAAGTAAACCAAAGGATCCAGTTCTCAAATGCTCATCAGGGAATAAAACACTCCAGCTTTCTCTAGAGCCAGAAGGAAACTACTTAGTGGAGCTTTAAAAGGCAAAAGAAGGAAAGTACCTTAGCCAAAGCCAAGGGAGCAGGTTCACAGGTGAGGGGCAAACATCACCACCTCCCTTAGGGAGAGCGCTTAAAGCGAAGTCGTCAACAAGGAGTCCCTGCACACTGGAGACCTATTTATTTTCCCAGCACATTTCATATCCATTCAAGCAAAACGATATATATGACATTTGGGCACAAGGTCTTGTTCAAAGAGAAAAATCAACCCAGCCAAGCTAATTTTCCTCATTCACCAGCCACTGCCCCGCCCACCCGCTGCCAGCCCTCTGCCATTCACTCACAGAAAGCAGAAAGGAAAAGGTTCAATACAACCCCAGAGGCTTGGGTTTTTTTTTTTCCTGCTACTCTTATGCATAATTTACTAACATACACAATTCCTGTCAACAATGGCCTCAGTTTTTCATGTATCAATGAATTCAAGGCTTTATAAAAATCTGGATCCAGATAAAAGAACACTGTAGACAAAAAGCTCAGTTGTTTTTTCTAAAAAGAAATGAAAATTGTATTTTCTATAGAAAATTAAGCTTTTTTGGTTGTTGTCTTCTTTTGGGGAGGTGGGGGGTAATAAGAAGTTACTCCTAATAAATTTAAGACCACGCAACACTTTCCTTCACGTGGAATTCCATACTCAGGTACCCAAAGGACAAATGTAGTCCCCCCGCCCCACCCCCGCTCACTTTGGACAGGGCAGTGAGCCTAAATCCTTGTCCTTATTATTAATGTGTGAAATGAGATGGGCAACTTGAAAGGAAACCCAAAGTACCCTCCCTCTCATTCCCTGATCCGCAACCACAGCTCTGGGAACTGCCCAGGCCCCTCCTTTCATCCAGGGCAGCAGTCCTCCCTCCAATCCCCAACCCAATGACCCCAAGCTACAAGGCCTTCAACCCCACCCCACCCTCAATACTTCCACCAAAGGTATCTACCAGTCTTGTAACACCTGCAACTAAAGATAGAAGACGGAGTGGGAAGACTTGCCCATGCTTCTCCTAACCAAAAGCAGAGAAATATCCTGCCTCTTTTTGATCTTTCTCCACTTGGAAAAGGGGTGCTCTCATTCCCTAATGGCTGGCCTGAGTTATATGTTCCTGGTGGCTGCAAACCCCTTTTTCTCTGCAGTGTATCAGAACCTCTCCCTGGGCCTCCTAGGGTGAATGTGATTCAAATGCTTTGTACCAATGCTGGCAAAAACTCAAATATGATAGACTATCACAAGATGTGATGTTAGAGAACTATCAGATTTATCCTCATCATTATAGCTTTTTACAGAAAAAGGGTAGAAATAAGATCTATCTTTCTATTACGACACCTTAAAACATGGATTCCATTGTATTTTCAAATATCTTCTTGCTTTGACAAGCCTCAGGTGACCATTTATTAAACATTAACCTGGCTATATGTGCAAAAATTCCTCTCTCCAGAGATGTTAATGCCAGGATAAATTTACCTTCAGTGTCCCCTGCAAGACCAAAGGATAACTTTTGGCCATTCCCCAGCAATCTCAATAATGATAATAATTCTAGTAGTAGCCATCACTATCTGCCACACATTTTACATAAATAACTTCAGTTTTCACCAAAACACTCTGTGGGAAATACTGTTATCTTCCCCCATAAGATAGATAAAGAAACGAAAACAACTTTGGGTTACTCACCCAAAGTCATACAACCCACTGAGTCAACATTTAAATTCAGATCTCTTGTTCAAAAGCCCATGACCTTAAGCATTCCACTCCACTACTTCCCTGTGCCCATTTAAAATCAGGTATCTTGTTACACAATATTAGACAGATAATGCATTTCTAGTAATACTTTCTGAAACAACAGCATCTGAGAGGAAAAGAAAGCTGGGTGTGATCCGACCAAAGCAATCAGTAGAGATTATTGTGCTCAAATCTTTCATTCCATTATGTTTATGGCCCTATGTCAAAAGAGGACAATCGACTTTACTTCCTGGAGTCCTCTGGTTTTTAGTGGGTCCCAAGTGAGAAATCTGCTGGAGACTTTTCAATGTTGCACAAAGCTGCCAATCACATTTATTGACTTTCTGCCCTACAAACAGTGGGAAGAGTGACTTCATCCCCGATCGACATAACAGATCTTGACACTAAATAAGCAAAAGCTTTTTGCACTCCAGAAAAGCAATTATTTTCTGGAAAAAAAAAAACAAAACGTCAACTTCTTAGGCATAATGAACCTACCTATTATTCTTGTCCTGCTGCTCTTGCTAATTCTGAAAACAGGAAAATAGTCACGCCTTATTGCTCTCAAATTTTAAAACCAAGCACGTCATCAATAACAAAGGACTTTTCAACTTTGTCATTCAGTTGGTCAAGCTTTTCTGCAAGCAACTACTTAGGCACCAACTGAAGGAGAAGAGAAGCTATTTAAACTTTAAACTTAGGTTTTGGTTTTTCTTGTAGGGTATCTAAATATCATTGACTAAAGTCCTTTAAGAAGCCCTTTAGTAATTACAAAATGCGCTTCCTTAACTTGTTGAAAATCTATGTCTAACAAAATAAAGAAAGCAATAATAAATTGACTCTGGGTCACTAATGATCATTAATGTTAATTTAGAGAGGATGAGGAGTTCTCCTTTTAATGTTTTTACAAGACCGTTGTTGATGAATGAATTGCCAAATAGTGCATCAGCCCCAGATAACTAGTTCCGTTTATATATTCCTTTCTAATGATTAGTGCAAATCTCCCCTCTGTAACTGAAAAAGCATCTACACACTTCGGCTTGAAGAAAAAGTAGGCGCAGAAAGATAAAAGGACCTGATGGGTCAATAGTTATAGAAAATACAATAGCTGTGTGGAAATCCAAAAGATGCTTGGGAGATTTGGAAAAATAGTGACATTGAAATTAAATACAAATTACCTATTGAGTCATTTATATTTGATAGTGCAGCTCTGCACTATCTTCCTCACCCTATGTTAATTCTATGTTCCTTACCCTACGTTAATTCTATTTTTATATTTTAGGGGATAGTATATGATGCAATGTATATAAATTTATGTATATAAATGTATATATATTAATTTATAATTTATTATTTAATTAGACTTGCATTTTTAAAATGGACCACTCTGGCTACCATGGAGAACCAAGTAGAGGGAAGCAATACTAGATTTAGAACAAAAGCAGTTCAGAAGCTATTGAAGTAACTCGACGTGGTGACATAACAGAAGGATGAAAATGGAAATAGAGGGAAGTGAATGGATTTGGAAAAAATATTTAGGTAGTAGTATGGTCAGGTATTAGTAATGCACTGGATGTGGGGATGAGGAAGAAGAAGGAGCTAGAGTTTAATGGATGGTAGTGGTGTATACTGAAAGAGGGAACACTAGTGAAGGAAAGAGTTTATAGACTAAGATGATAAACACATTTTGTACCCGTTGAATTTGAGGTACCTGCAAGACATTCAAGTAGACATGAGACAAAAGTGATTGGATATGCATTGTAATCCTTAAGGCCCGGACAACAAATATTTGTCACTCTACTATTTACCAGACGCTGAACTAGATGCTGGGGCTGGAGCAGCGGGAAAGTTAGACATCACCGCTGCCCTTGTGGAACTTGGAGTCTAGGTGAAAAGAAAGGTGCTGAACAAGTAATCACCATAGTAAATGGAAGCCATGAAAAGAGTATATTTCAAGACGGACAAGGGCCAGTTACATCAAGTGATGCTAAGAGATGGAAAAGGATAACGGACAAAACTCTCCATTGTATTTGGTAACATGGAGGTCACTGTAATGTTGACAAGAGCTGTTTCAGTAGAATACCAAAGACAGAAGCCAGCTTCAAGTGAGATGAAAAGAATACCGTGAAGCAAGAAAGTAGAGACAGTGACTATGGGGCACTTGTTCAAAAATTCTTGCTGAGAAGGGGAGGGGCAAAATGGAGCAGTGACTAGAAAAGGACATTGGTCAAGGAAGAGTTTTTAAGATGGATAAGTTTAAAGCATGTTTGTATGTTACTGGGAATATTCCAGCAGAAAGGGAGAAAGTGACACACCGGAGAGAGAGGACTCTGCATGAACCAAGTAAGACCATAATAAAGTGTTAAAAGCACAAGGGTTACCCTTTGAGGAGGTAGTGATAGAAGGGAGCACAGGGGTGGGAGTGGGGGAGGGGTTACGAGATGCAAATAATGTTCTGTTTCCTGATCTAGGTACTAGATAAATGTGTATTCACTTTGTTAAAATGTATCAAGAGGTAAACTTATGTGTGTTCTTTTCTATGTGTATATTATATGTCAAACAAGTTTTTTTTAACAGAAGGATTGGAAAAGAAAACAAAAACCACAATTTCTTGCAAATCGAAGGACTATCTACACAGAAAACTAACAAATTTATAAACTATTATAAATAAAAGCAAATTTTAACAAAGTAGATGCATATAAGAATATACAAGTCAACTGCACCACCACAAAAAAAAATAGAAGACATAATTTTTAAATACACCATTTACAATAAAATACCTAGTAAAAAAAATCAACAAGATATATGTTCAACCTGGATACCGAAAATTATAATGTTTTATTAAAAGATAGTAAGGGGAAACCAAGTAGAGCATTATATGTATTAATGAATAGGAAGATTTGATTTTTTAATGATGTCAATTCTCCCCCAAATTAACATAGAGACTCGATGAAACTCCAATCAGAACCCCAACAAGATTCTGTGGAACTTTATAAACCTATTCTAAAATGCACATGAAATGGTAAAGGGCCAAGAAGAGCCAATACACTCCTAACAAAGAAAAGAAGGAAGGACTTGCCCCACCATATGTTGGGACTTACTATAAAGCTAGGTAACTACCTGTAAAGTGACTAAGACAGTGTGATATCTGCATAGAGATGGTCTGAGCAGTGAGCCCAGAAACAGATCATCCCATATATGGAACTTTAACTAGGGAGCCCAATTAATTTGTCACAGACTGGAGCACTATAAGGGGAATTATTTATTCATAATAAATAATTATATCAGTCCAACAAATGTAAACCGTTATTGAACTGAGTAAATGAAGATCTATACTCAGTATATCTGTGATGAAGTTGGAAGACAACGAGTAGCAGCAGCCTCTGATGGGAACAAAGATACTTCATCTGCAGATAAAAGTAGAAAATGGAGTATGGATAAAGTTATAAGAGGGCTGTGAGATTTGATGATGGGTACCTCACTACTTCCTTTTCCCAATACATTTTGAGGCAAGATCATTAGCTGAGGGTAAGTGAGAAAGGAGAGCATAGAGAAGACAGTATCAGTGCTCTAGAGAGTAGAGAATAAATATAATAAGCAGGTGTCATAGGATGGCCAAGCAATGTCAAATCTTCATTTTAGATTTACATCATGAATTTAAAGATCAATGAACACAATTATGTATTTTTCTCCTGCAACATTTAGCTGCTTAAATAATTATAATGATCAACTGTGAAATCTAAACTAGGTAAAAAAGAAATATAAGGGGAAGGGGTTGTGGACAGTGGAAATGTAGTGAGGCAACAGATTAGAGGTCTGCTGGGGTGATGGTACTAAGGGGGCTCAGCTGGGAGGATGGAATGGTGTCAGAGCGTGAAACTAAGATGCTGGTGATGATGCCGTGTGTGTGTGTGTGTGTGCGTGTGTGTGTGATAAAAGGTTAAGGAAGGGACCGTGGAAATGGGAGGTCTGGGAATATTACTAGGTCACAAAACTATGGATCACAAAATGTTAGAGCTTAGATCACACAGAGAGGTAAAATGATCTGTCAAAAATGATAAGAGTGAACGAGTATTGGACTCTATTTGCCACAAGCACAGAGGTGAAGGCGTGACAAGAGTCTGTGGGTTAGACTGCTGAAAGGGGATCTTTACTTCTTGGCAGTTGTCATCTGTCACTCATTTTATTAACTTAGAGGTCAAGTGAGAGAAGCGAGAAAAGGCACACTTCTCCTTTCTGTCTTAAATCACAACGGGAGCCAACTAGGAAAATTATTAATTATAAAGTTACTAAGTGTTCGCTGTGTGCAAACACTTTGGTATCTGCTTTTCTGAGGTGGGATATGGCTGATCTCTTCCTTAGAGGCACATTGAGTCTATGTTTTGGGAGAAATGGACTCACACACAAAAAAACAAATTAATAGCAAGATATGGTGGGGAGAGGTACCGACTTTGGGTACAAAAGACTGTTAGCACCAAGGGGTGTTCTGGGAGGTTTTAGCCAACACTTTCATTATACTAAGCAAACATTATAGAGTAAGTGTGCTTGCTACAGAAACATAGCTTCTAGAGAAACCCTCCAACAGCTCCTACACTACTGCTCCAAGTCCCTCCCATTTAGCCTCTCTACATTTCCCACTACGGGTTGGCTTAAATCTTTTTAATGTTCTCTTAGACTCTTCCTAGTCCTCATCACCAGAAGAGGGAGAACTTCAAGTTCATTTTGGATTTTGTGCTGTTATGAAGGGAATGAGTGGGGACTATAAAAAGAATCAGAAATTCAAATTACTTCAAAACTCAAGTTTCGCTGTGAATCTGGTTGAAATTTCTTCTTTTTCTTCTTTCTTGAATCAGTCTTCAGGATTTTGCAAGCCATTGTGAGAGATGTGAGTTTGTTTGACCAGGTAGCCGTTGAGACTGATTTCATGGTCAGGTACACCTGAAAACCAGACCCATTATGCTTTAGTCACATACCTGCATTTGGGAATCATGCAAATTAGGGCTGCCCACAGAGTTTCTTTTCATGCATGTGGTAGCAGGGCTACATCTCAGCTCTCTTTAAAATGAGATTTTCAGATCAACTCTGATGCTCGCACAAGTGGATGTTTATATAACAGCAAAAAAGAGCCAAGAAAAAACTGCCTTTGCCATGTGGCTTTCTAGGAGAAATGATCAACTTTTTTTTTTATCGTTATACCGAGAATGGTTTAAAGATTATATAATCATCTTCATTTTCAAAGTAATAATCACTGGCTTCTTTATGAATACAAAAAAAAAAGAGGTAAACAGGAACTACATCTCCTTTCTGACTAAAATTATATGCTGCTGCAACTATAATGCTCGTATCTAAGCTATTTGATTTCCCTTAGACCCCTAGAGAAGGGTGAGTAAAACTAAGAGTTGTTCATACATCCCCCAGGCCTTGCCCAGGCCTGATATGTTTACGATGTTTGCCTATGTGCCCAGAATATTCTGCTCTTATCACTCTTTCTGGTCAGAAACACCCAGGGATTAGGGCTCTTCTAATTAGTTTCCCAAAGCCTAGACACCTCCTAAATATTTCCACTACATTTCTACACAACTACAAGCCTCAATTCTCCTTCTGAGTGTTCCTGAGAAAGTGTTCCCACTCAAACTGTGAAGACCAAGGAAGCCATCCTTGCAGAAACCATGTGCTCATTAGTTCACAGAGCTGCCTAAGAAGAACATAGGGTGAGCACTTAACTCTGGACAGGAATGAGGAAGACCAAGAACTTTATGCCCAGGCTTTCCTGTCCCCAGGCCGGTTATGGAGGTCTGACACTCTTTAGCTTTAGCGGGAGTTGAGTAGGGAGAAAATAGGAATGACTTTTAACATCTAATTACCAGGGAAACTTTTAAACCCACAGGGGCCCAGGCTATATCAAAGACCTAATGAATCAGAATTTGGAGGATAAGTCTCAGGAATGTATATTTTGTAAAGCTCTGAAAGAGATTTTCATACACAGGTAAGACTGCAAATCTTTGTCCTTCCTTCTTAGTACCAGGAAACGGGGCCCTCAGACTTTACAAAACATCAGTGTTTCTGCCTCCTTCCTTGACTTCAGATCTAAATGGGAGGGAGGGAAGAAGGAAGGGAGGGAGAAAGAGTGTGGGTGGCGGGGAGCGGGGGGACGACCTTCCTGCCCTCCTCCAGGTGCAAACGAGAATGCCAATAAGACATCCAACATTACATGCAATTCAGAGAAAGACTGAATGCTGTACTCCACTTGTATGGGCTCCATTGGCTTACTGGTAGAGAAAAATACCCAAGGGCCAGCTCCTGAAGAAAATCTATTATGTACCCCCTCGCACACACGGTTAATACATACTTTTGATTGGCACATTTTTAGACAATGCATTAGGAGCAACAGTGAAGTTTGCAGAGTAGAAGAAAGCTGAGGGGGTGCGTTTAATGAGAACCCCCACACACATACACATATCCCACAAAGCCAAGAAGGAAAGTGGGCTCACTTTAGCTCTGTCTGAATAACCGATAAGTGAACTCTGAAAGTAAATGACCTGGTTCCTCCAGCTGTAGCGGAGGCACAAGATATTTCTGTTCCTAAGCAACAGACAGCTGCCTTTATTTCTCATCATTGCTCAGGCTGGAATAATTCAATTCCCTGTTTCCCCCACAGCTCAACCCCTGCTTCCTACCTACCTGCAGAACAGAAGCTTTAAATGGTGCCCTGCCCCTTATCTGATGCTGTCTCACACATAGACAGTAATTTTCTGAAAGACTTGACCCTGTTCGTTTTGAGCACAAGGAAAGGAACATAATCTAGAACGCCATCTGTCATCCTGAAATAGCCAATAGTGGCACTATTTTTACCCGGCAATTATCAAACAAATGGAGTCATTTGAAAGAGTCACAGCTGTTCCTTGGTGTTATCTCAGTACGAATATGACACAGAGCCTGCTGATTTTGTTTTCTGCTTTGTGCCTCATGTATACTAAGGCAGCGATCATTTCTCACCCTCCCATCAGAGCACAAATCAAAGTGTGTACTTCACAACTGAGTCACTTGGGCAAAATAAAAATCTCTCATTATCTTGATTACATGGTCAGAGTTTCACTAAATATGATTCTCATTTAGAAAGAGAATGCAATGAATTCCATATTTCAGAGTGAATGTTAGGAAGCTTTTTTATCTCACAGAAAACATCAAGTTTACTCCTGGCTAAATGTAACCTAAAAGAATGACTGGTACTCATGATTTATATATATGTTAGCACTTTTAACCGAAAAAGTAAAATTCTGCAAAATGAATCTTATCATCTTTCCATTATCAACCTTCATTATGAAATCAGAAAGGCATCCTATTGTAATTAGTGTCTCTAGTAAGCTGGACACACACATTCATTCACACACGTGTGTGGACACACACACATAGGCAACTCTATCAAACATGTGTCGTTCTTTCTGAACACCTGCATCTCAACTTCACTTCGTATGTATGGGGAACTTCCCAACCTAATGAGGCAATGCTCACCTCCTTCAGTGAAAGTGAAGATGCCAAAACCTTACTTTCCCAGATTCCCTTGCATTTGGGACAAAGGCACATGATCTAGTCATTACCAATCAGATGAACCCACCCAAGAGTTACAGAGACCATGCAGAGCTCCCACTGGAAAGAGGCATGCTACAGGGAATGCAGAGTTCCTGCAGAGCAGGGCTGGTGTGGGCATGCCATGTCCAGTAACAATGGCACCCAGGGTGCAAGCTACAGCCTCCAATGCTGTGCAGTAACAGGAGTGTCCACCAGACGAGCTCTGCAGGCTGACGCAGGCTCTATCTCTGGCTTCCTAGCTACAACCTGGGTCTCCAGCCCACCCGGAGATCCTGTGAACCAAGAAAAATCCTTTCAAATAACTCATGTGCTGCTTAAATCAATCAACACTGGTTGATTGCTGCAACCCAAAACTCTAAGTCAAAAAGTACGTTTTCAATGTTTTAACCATGCGACAACCAATAATATGCTTGGAGTTTTTGTTATCCTTCACAATTTTCCAGTTCTTTTCCAATTCCCAAGGCTCTAGTCTTTATTCTATATACACCCAATCCACAGAAATTTATCTAATCCCAGAAAATTCCCCAATTCCTCACTTTCAACCAGGCATGTATTCAAAAGTAGAAAGATAGAAATCATAGGAGAAAGGTGTAGATTGAATTGCCACTTTCTTATAAGACTATTCTCTGGAGAATCAAGAAGCACTGAATATACATACTAAAACCACAATGCTATATAGGCAGACCTCATCATTTCGAGCAATGTCTCTCAAAGTTTAATGTGCTTATGAATTTCATGGGGATTGTGTTAAAATGCAGACTCTGAGTCAGTGGGTCAGAAATTCCGCAGCTCTCCCAACTCCCAGGTGGTGCCCAGTCTGCTGGTCCAAACCTGCATGTTGCATGGCAAGACTGTCAAATACTAGTCATTATTCCTAAGTCTCAAAAATAAAACTGTCCCAGCCCCCCCAAAAATCATGTATTCTCTCTCCGTTTTCTGGAGCTCATCTCTACATCTCCTTTTATATTTACACTTAGAATAACCAGACTCTAAAGTAGCAATATATTTCATAATTTGGCACAGGACTCAACACCAAACAGAAAATTTCTTACACATTAAACAAATTAGATCTTGCTTCATTGGTTCTGAACATGTTAAATGGTATAAAGCTAGCCTATTTAATATAAAGGCCATTTAGGTTTTCAGTTTGGATCCTACAGAGTAAATGGAATTAAAGATCTCTACTATTTTATGGTTCCTGAGATTCTCACTTGGGTGGACTTAGACATTTTTTCAAAAGTCAATTAAATGTATAAAGGCTTATCTTTGATGCACAGCAATCCCTGGACACAAAGGTGTGGGGGCACAAAAAATAGTCTCTGTACTTCACCCTGAGGTAAAAATACATATGGTATCTCATCTCACTTTGCTCTCACGCCCTTGATGGAATTTTTCACAGTAATGTCTTCCAAAGGGAAAGGGTTGTTTCTTTTTCGATATCAACCAAATTGTCTTGTAACATGCTGTGCAATTAGAGTTCATATCCACATCCTTTATAGAGCTCAGACAGCACTTCAGCAACTTTTACCCCCAAAATTGGTGTCATTAATCAATGGAATTTCTGAAGGCAGAACATATTCTACTTTATTTCTAACACTGATAACTCCTCACTAAACATGTCCAAAATTTCATAATACATAAGAAAATTAAGAGGGCACAAACAGCCCTTTTTATAGCTCTAGAAACAACTGTAGTTAGTCTATAACTTCATAGAAGGCCACGAAGTAGGTAATATCGTCTTACTATTAGCAATCCTAACATGAATTTTTTTGTATTATGATGGATAACTTGGATTAATGGTCAAGAATAAGAAATAGTTCATGAATTAAGGGCACTAAGGCACTTCTAATGTGAATATTAAACCTTTGTGTGTTCTGAGGGGATTCTCTGCCCCCATCGCCCTCTTTGCACTGCCCTATTCATGTGAAAAAAGATTTTTTAGCATAAAAATGCATCAAAGTTATGCTATGAATAAATGTTATTCACACAAAAAAAGATTTGTTTCTGGTGGACAGTCTACAAAATGTCAAGATCCATGGCCAATGGGACTGGACAGAAGGTCCAAGGAGGGGAGACGAGCAGCAGCCAGGGCCCTGATGGAAAGAAGGTAGAGAAAGGAGAGAGGCTTGCTAAGGAGAAGCCAGACAAACCCAGCACTGACAAAAAAGAGCTGGAGATGAACCAGAAAGAAATGCGGTCTGTCCCTTGGCCCCCAAATTCACTCATGGTTGTTTGTGAGCATGGCAGCTTCCCTTCAGATAATGGGACAAGCCTATGAGTCTTTCTCTGTGTTCGGGGTATAATTTCAGCATTATATTCTTTCAGCCAAGGACTCTAAGTTTGAATAGCAAATATTAGAGCACATCTAAAATCCCATATTCAAATATCACAGGTTTCTACAATTCACATGTTCTCTTTTCCCAGGAAAGATATATCTACGGTTAATATTTTAGCTCATTCTCAGTAAAACATTGAGCCCTCCTTAACAAATAATTGCCTTTCATGAGAAAATTAAACAGATAAGGCTAACTCATTTGCTAATATCATTCCTTATCTATGAATATAATGTTTTAGTATGATTCTCTCCTATATTCTATGCAAAATCAGATTCTGTAAACAGTTGCATAACAGAATGATTAATAAAGTATTTTTATTAAGACATAAGAAATTGAACAAAACTAAACTCAGTTTTTAGAGACTGAATTATACATCCAAACAGACACGGCTAACTCGTCTTCCTGAAGGAGACGAAAACGAGGGGACTATGAACCGTGACTGGGGCAGTTAAACCAAAGTCAGTATTTCCCAAACCTCAGGACAAAGAGTAGAGAGAGTTCTGAATGGGCTGTGTCCCTGGCCTCAGCAGCCCCATCCTCACTGCTCAGCCCCTCTTCTCAACTACCACAGAAAAGAGTCAGCAAGAAATTTTTCACTCTTGAGAATTGGAAGCAACAGGAAAGACACAGTAAGGAGCTGGGGCTGCTGAGATCCCATTTATTCCAGGTGAACTTGTGCAGGGAGATCTCCTGTACAAGTTTTAAACCAAGAACGGTCTTCGAAGTGGCTGTACTAAGAATTTTAAAATTTAGATACGACAGCTATAGGTATAGTTGGTCACCTGGTTAGTGACATGCAAAAAAAAAAAAAAATTGATAAGCCTCTAGCCAGGCTGATCAAAATAAAAATGAGAAAAGACACAAATTACTATTATCATAAATGAGGGAAGGAATACCTTTAGAAATACTTTTAATAGTAAAAAGATTAACAATGAAGTATTATTAATAACATTATGCCAATAACCCTGACAAACTTTAATAACATGAACAAATTGCTTGGGAGATACATACTACCAAAGTCAACTCAAGAAGAAACAAATATCCCAGATAAGAAAAAGCTAAGGGAGTTCCATCACCAAACCAGTATTACAAGAAATGTTAAAAGGACTTTTTTAAGAAGAAGAAAGAGAGAAAAGATCAAAAATATGAATAATAAAATGCCAATAACTACATATCTATCAATAATTACTTTAAATGTAAATAGATTAAATGTTCCAATCAAAAGACATAGTGTGGCTGAATGAAAAACAAAACAAGATCCATGTATATGCAGCCTACAAGAGGCCTACTTCAGATAGAAAGATCTACAGACTGAAAGTAAAGGGATGGAAAAAGATACTTTATACAAATGGAAATGAAAAAACAAAGCTGGGGTAACGATACTTATATCAGACAAAATAGACTTAAAACAAAGGCTACAACAAGAGACGAAGGACATTTCACAATACAATAGCCAAGATATGGAATCAATCTAAGTTCCCATTAACAGATGATTGGATAAAGAAGATGTACTACATATATACAATGGAATAGTACTCAGCCATAAAAAAAAAGAATAAAACCTTACCATTTGTAAAAATATGGATGGACCTAAAGGGTATTATGCTAAGTGAAATAAGTCAAACAGAGAAAGAAAAATACTATATGATTTCACTTATATGTGGAATCTAAAAACCAAAATAAATGAACACTTAAAACAAACAAACTCATAGATACAGAGAACATTTTAATGGTTACTGGATGGGAGGGGGGTTGGGAAGATGGATGAAAAAGGGGAAGGGATTAAAAATTACAAATTGATAGTTACAAAACAGTCATATGAATGTAAAGTACAGCATAGGGACTACAGTCAATAATATTATAATAACTATGTATGATGCTAGGTGGGTACTAGACTTATGGGGAGGATCCTTCATAAGTTATATAAATGTCTAACCACTATGCTATACACCTGAAACTAATATAATATTGAATGTCAACTATAATTAAAATATAGATATTAAATATAATATATAGATTAAATATATATGCTATTTAGGGAAGCCTTTCCTACCTTCTACTACGGCAATATTGAAAGAAAAAAAAAGGAGACAAAACAGTGATGTCAACAAGGAAGGCCCCAGCCCTCATCCCCCATAAAAGAAGCACAGATTTGGTAACAGTTCATGGACAAAAGTTATTTTGTGAAAGCTTCAGGATCCAAGTAGACACCACAGTGAAACCCAAGAACTAGGTTTGTTCTAAGGCCACTTTGAGAAGGTAGGTCCCCACCAACTGCAAACCTGGCTGCAGATCTGGGAGCAGTCTCATCTCCCTGTGAACTCAACTCCAGCCCAGCTCATCTATGTTCCTACCACCATCCCCTCCTGCCCAGAACTCCAGTAACAGGCCTGTCTATGCTCAGACTCAACTGAGGACCCAGAAATAGCTTCATGACCCAGCTCTAACCCCACTCAACCATGGTCCCAGAGGCAGACCTGGATACCTGGGCACCCAGCAGAAACCATGCCCATCCATGCCTTGGTAGCAGGACACCAACCATGGACCCAAAGGTGGACTCAGAAGACCATGGTCTGGGAAACAGTCCAGTTTGTCCCAGAAGCCAGCAGGAGCTATGCTCACCTGTGTCCAACTGTGGACCGGGAAGTAGCAGGCCCAAATGTGGACTTGGAAGTAGCCTTATGACCCAGCTATGGCCCTACTCTACTGTGGTCCCAGAGGCAGTCCCATCTCTCTGGGGACCCAGCAGGAGCAGGTTTTTACCTGTTGAAACCAATCTGGAAAACTAGAAGAAATGATTTTTCCTTCAAATTCATTGACTCCAGTGCAAGGCTACAGGAATCATAAACAGTCAGGCAAACATAACACCACCAAAAGAAACTAATAAATGTCCAGTAACTGACCCTAAAGAAATGGAGATTCATAAACTGCTTAATAAAATATTTTAATAAAATATTAAAAATAATCATCTTAAAGATGCTTAATGAACTACAAAAGAACACAAATAGACAACTAAATGAAATTTTTTTAAAAATACATGAATAAATGAGAGGTTCAACAAAGTAAAAGAAAGCACAAAAATTTAAAAGACAAATAAACTGAAAGACATCCCATGGCCATGGATTAGAAGAATTAATATTCTTAATATTAATATTTCCCAAAATATTAATTCTGTCTATATTTCCCAAAGCTATGTATAGATTCGATGCAATCCCTATCAAAATCCTAATGACATTTTTTTACAAAAATAGAAAAAAAACAATCCTAAAATTCAATTGGAATCATAAAAGACCTTGAATAGCCAAAACAATTTCAAGCAAGAAAAAAAAATCTGGAGATATAACACTACCTGATTTCAAAATATATTATAAACATAAAGTAATCAAAACAGTACGGTACTAGCATAAAAACAGACGCAGAGACCGATGGAACAGAATAGAGAACCCAGAATAAACCCACACGTATACTGTGAACTGATCTTCAACAAAGGTGTCAAGAATACACAATGGGGAATATATAGTCTCCTCAGTAAATGGTGTTGGCAAAACTGGATA
Source organism: Pteropus medius (assembly GCF_902729225.1). Classification (NCBI taxonomy): domain Eukaryota; kingdom Metazoa; phylum Chordata; class Mammalia; order Chiroptera; family Pteropodidae; genus Pteropus; species Pteropus medius. The sequence continues at coordinate 2,684,396 of NW_024340695.1, read as the reverse complement.
TCCACATGCAAAAGAATGAAATTGTACCCTAATTTCACACCATCTACAAAAATCAACTCAAAATAATTAAAGACAAACAAGACATGAAGCTTTTAAAAGAAAAAGAAAAAAAAAACTTCTAGACATTGGACTGAGCAATGATTTCTTGGATATGACAACAAAACCACAGGCAACAAAAGTAAAAATAGACAGGTAGGATTACATCAAACTAAAACACTTTTGCACAGTGAAAGAAACAACTAACAAAGTGAAAAGGCAAAGGGAGAAAATATTTGAAAGCCATATATCTGATAAGGGATTAATATCCAAAATACATACAAAATATAAAACTTATAGAGGTCAATAGCAAAAACACAAATAACCTGATCAAAAATAGCCAAAGGACCTAAGTAGATATTTCTCCCCCCAGAAAAACACACAAACGGCCAAAAGATATATGAAAAGGTGATCAACATCACTAATCATCAGGGAGATGCAAATCAAAACCACAATGAGATGTCACCCCACATCTGTAAGGATGGCTATTATCAAAAGGGGCAGAGAGGGCAAGAAGTGTTGGTGAGGATGTGGAGAAAAAGGAAATATTGGATTCTATTGGTAGGAATGTAAACTGGTGCAGGCACTATGGAAAACAGTATAAAATTTCCTCAAAAAATTAAAAATAGAACTGCCGTTTGATCTAGCAATGCCACTTCTGGGTATATATCGAAAGGAATTGAAGCATAGATCTCAAAGAGATAGCTGTGCTCCCATGTTCACTGCAGCACTATTTGCAATAGCCAAGATGGGGAAACAACCTAAATGTCCACTGAATGATGAATGGATAAAGAAAATGTGGTATAAACATACAATGGAATATTATTCAGTCAAAAAAAAATCCTGCCATTTTCAACAACAAGGGTGGGGCTGGAAATCATTATGCTAAGTGAAATAAGCCAGACACAGGAAAACAAATACTGCTTATGGAACCCAAAATAGTCAAACACAGAGAAAAAGAGCAGAATGGTGGTTGTCAGGGGCTGAGAGAGGGGTAAAATGGGAAGATATTAGTTAAACGGTACAAAGTTTCGGTTATGCAAAATAACTAAGTTCTGAAGAACATAGGACCTATGATTAGCAATACTGTATTGTATATTTAAAATTTTGCTAAGAGAAAAACAAAGAAAAAATCACAAAAGGAAAAATACAGCTTTTTGGAAGGAAGGATCCAAATGGCCTCATAGCTATTAAAGAAATTGAATTTGTAGTTTAAAAAAAAAAAAAAATCTCCAGGACCTGATGGCTTTACTAGAAAATTCTACCAAACATTTAAAGAAAAATAATATCAGCTTTGCACAAACACTTCAAGAAAATAGAATATAAGGAACACTCATTTTATGAGGCCAGAATTGATACAGGACAGGGCAAATTGCCCCAAGTGACAGGGAGATCAAGCTCTGCATTGAGAGAAGAGGGTCCTTCAGCAGAGAGTGAAGAAAGAATTCAATGCACATGCCAAAGTTAGAGTCAAAAGGAAAGTTTATTAGAAAAGGGGTAACACTCCACAGACAGAGTGTGGTCTCCTCTCAGAGACAGAGTGAGAGGGACCAAGAGAGGCTGGGAAAGAGTGAGTAGAGGAGGGGCCGAGTGTTCAGGGAATTCAGTTTACATATCATTCTTTAGTTCCTCTGAGTCATTGTTTAAAAGACTTTGTCAACCCATTTCCTTTGATAGGGACACACAGTGAGGAAGGGGAAGGGTATATAGTGTGAAAAGGTAAGAATATGCAGTGTGCAAGGCCTGCTGGCAATTCCCAGCCTTTAATCCATAGGTTGTTCATGGTTTTAGCCATAGGGAATGACTCTTGGTGCCTGTTTCCCCTTCACAGGCTGAAAGGGAATGGGCTGTTAGCAATCCCAGCAGAAATCTTCCTTTGTTCTGCAGGTGTCCTCCTGGCCTGGCTGCAGGGCTGACCAGCATATTGCAGTCTCTGAATGTGGCTTAATTAATATTTTAATTCTCTTGCCTCCTCCCTACATTAGAATTATTTTGATACCAAAACTGGGCAAAAATATTAAGATAACTTAGGCCAATATTTTCACAACAAAAACATAGAACATAGACACAAAAATTCTTTAAATTTTATTCAAAGAAGTCCAACAATACATTAAGTATAATACGTAAGACCAAGTGGTTTCATCCAAGGAATGAAAGAATAAGTCAACATTCAAAACCAATCAATGTAATTCAACATGTTAACAAGCTAAATAAGAAAAACCATATGATCTTCTCAATAGATGCAGAAATAGCAGTTGACAAACGTCAACATCCATTCTTGCTCAAAATTCTCAGCAAGCTAGGAGGAGGTCAACTGCCTCAACTTAATAAAGGGCATCTGCAAAAATGGAACCACATGACTCTGGGAGCTTCAAAATCCTCTGTTGTATACATGCAAATTCACTTATTCAGGTTCTTCTCAGCATTTGCTATTGTAAGCAGTGTTGTGAGGAATTTCATTATCAAGAATCCTGCTCTCTGATCACCACTCTCTGTGTTTCTAGTTCACGCCTCTTACAACTCTCACTTTAACCACCCTTGAGTCTTCCGGGATCTGCATCGCCTCCATTCTACCACTTTTACAGTGTCTCTCACCTTCCTCATGATGTTCTTCCTTTTTTCCCCAGCTTACAATGCTATGAGCAGTCACGATACCTCTCACTTGTTTACTCCCTAAATTCACTGGCATCTTCCCACTGCATCAGACCCGCTTAGCAAAACCATAATAGTGACATCCAACTCTCTGCTGACTCTGCCTGAACTAAAGCAGCTGAAGAAAACCTCAGGAGAAAACCACTCAGTGAGCTGAATGGCCTCACATTGTATTCATGGCCACAAGCCTCAGGGGGGATCCTCAGTGCTGTGAGGCAATCAATCTTCCCTGATCTGGCCATCTCCCTATACTGCCCCAGTCTCTTCTCTCTCACTCTCCTAGACCAGCGACTCTTAAACTATCCGTTGTGAAAGTCCAGATGTTTTTATTTCTGACCCATTACAGACCGATACTTTTATAAAATACAATAAAAATGTTACAGCAATGTCGACTGCTATAAAACTTTCTAAATGTTTACTCTCCTCTTCTGTATTTATCTGACAGGTCAGTAACCAAGAGCTCACAAACTAGCCAGTCCCGGCAGTGCAATCTTAGATGACCCCTTCACACCTTCTCCTCTCCCCGCAAACTGCCAACATCTCCCACCCCTTTTCACTCTTGAGTTGATAACCTTGTTTCCTCTTTCGCAAGGAAGAAATGAAGGACGATCAGAAGGGTCCAACCTTCCATATACTCTTTCTCTCCCCTTACTGCAGATGAATGCCCACGTCCCCATCGAAGCCAAATCCTCCCCCGAGGGACTGGATCCCACCCCTCTCATCTGCTCAAGGACACTCACTGTTCCATCAATTCTTTCTCTCACATCAAAGATTTTTTTCCTCTCTTCTGAGTCATCCCCATCAGTCTAAATGCTCTTATTTCTCCCGTTTTAAAAATAATAAATCTCTCTAGTGTATGGCCATGCCACCCTGAACGTGCCCGATCTCGTCTGATCTTGGAAGCTAAGCAGGGTCAGGCCTGGTTAGTACTTGGATGGGAGACCACTTAGAAAGACCAGGTGCTGTAGGCATAAAAATAATAATATAATAATAATAATAATAATAATAAATCTCTCTTGATGTGACTTTGCCTCCAGCTTCTTCATTCCACAATTTGTTTGTGCTATCTACTACACTTTCTCCAGTCTCTCTTCTTTCCACAATCTACTCTATTCAGGTATGCGCCCCAGCACACCCTTAAGCTGCTTTCTAAAAGACATTCACTTTGCAAAATCCAACAGTCAACTGTCAGTCTTTTGAAGCAGACATTTAAGATGGTCTGCAGCAGGTTCCCTGGGCCCACCTCTGATGTCAACCACAGCTGTCCCATGCTCACTAACAGCATCTTTACAAGCAACCACCTCACCTCTCTCAGCTTTTCTGCCTCAAGGCTTTCTCCCACAAGAGCCTTCAAAGCACAGAAATAGAGGCGAGATAACACTTCCAAGAAAACCCTCACCCAATGGAGACCAGATAAATGTCCCAGCTTCCCACTGTTTGAAGAGACAGTTTTGGTGGCACTCTGTACCCTTCTCAGATGTCTCAGTGGAGTGACTCCATAACTTAGAGCAGCCACCTCAATAACACACCCCTTGGTGGCTTTCCTCCCCCACAGTCTCACCTCCCCACTCTCATTCCTATTACTTGGATCACCTCCCAAATAAATACCTGTACCCAAGACCTTTGTACCCAAGGCTCTGCTTTTAAAGGAACCCAGGCTGAGGCAATCTTTATCTAACTAATCAACCACATTTGACATAGTTAATCATTCTCTCTGCCTTGAAGCAAATTTGTACTTGGCTTCTAGTACAAATACTACCTCTCCTGTTTTTCCTCCTGCCTCACAGATTGCTCCTTCTCAGTCTCTGCTAGTCCTCCTCCCTCACCTCTGGGTCCTTGGCTACTTCTCCATGCCAATGCTTACTTCTTGGGGGATGTGAGCCAGTATCATGGCTTTAAATATCACCCAAAGGCTAATGACTCTCAAATTCCTATATCAAAACCAGGTATTTCCCATGAACTCCAAAGTCAGACATCTGGATGCCTATTAAATATCTGTACTGAAATGTTTCACAAACATCTCAGACTTGATGTTTCCAAAACTGAACCTCTGATCTCCCCTGCCAACCCTCACCTGCCCAAACCTACTCCTTTTATTGTCTTCTCTCTAAATTCATGGCAACTGCTTCCTTCCAGTTGTTCAGGCCAAAATCCTTACAATGATCCTTGGTATCTTTGTCTCATAATCCATATTCAGTCTATTGGCAAATCCTGTCAGTTCTATCCTCAGGACAATATATATGTCATATTGGAGATGAGAGTGTATGTGTGTGTGTGTCTAAAAACCTGACTGGTTGTCACCACTTCCACTGCTCTCCCCTGAATCGAGTTATCGCCATCTTTGGCTTACATTTATCTAACTGGTGTCACCTTTCATCCACCTTTAGTCAATTCTCAAACAAGCAGCTAGAGCAACACTGTTAACATGAATGCTAGATCACAGTACATGTTATCAAAATCCTTCATAGCTTCAATTCTCACTCCAAGTAAAATTCAAAGTCTTCACACTAGCTCACAGGACTATACCATCCTGCCCTCCATCACCTGAACTCACCTCCTCCGACTCTCCCTTCACTCACTCTGCTCCAGACACTGGCCTCCTTGCCATCCTTCAACCACACCAGGAACGTTTCTGGTTCTGCCTTTTCATATGCCTTTGAGGACTTCAGGGATAATATGTGGGTGGGAAGATAGAAAACGCATGTGTTAATTTGATATGTTAGTTATGAGAGTCTGGGTTTTTTTGGTTTTTTTGTTTTTTTTTTTTGTTTTTCAGCTATGTCAGTTATAGACTTATTCAAAAAACTCAGGTTTATTGCAAAAGGACTGGATCCACTTAAATGAGATTTGTTGGCTTCTGCTCCAAAAACACTAAGACATAGAAAAACCTTGTTTGGATATTAATTGATAATAACATAATTATCATTCTATTTTTATGGTAAACTATTTTGCATAATAGTTTTTAATAACTTAATAATCATCCTACTATATACACATATACTTCTGCAGTTCCATGCAAAATTATAGTTTAATTAATCCACCAGTAAGCATAAGCTTGTTCCTTTAAGTCTCCTTAGGAAATTAACTTAGATTTAGATAGCACTGAATAGTCTGGCAGTATAAACATACCTGTGTCAGTCTCTTGAGCTCAAGGACTTTGTTTTTGATTTGTAGTTGATGAATTATAAAGAGAAAAGCTTTCTAGACGCCAAGCTAATGATCAATAGCTTATCTGGGTCCTTTCAGGAGGATTAGAATATTTATTCAATACAGCACTCACCATTCATATAAACTTATCTCCTCTACTTCGTATAAAAGGCAAGTGTGATGAGAGAAAAATTTGAGAAAAGAGTCTTTAATGTAAGGACTAAGTGCTAGTATTATCACTACTATGAGACAAAAGACCCTGAATTCCTTTCTATATCTAAATGAGGTTGGAATGGGGAGGTATTTGCTGTGTATGTCATCACTAGGCAAGTGGAAAAAAATAAGCAACAGTGTTTACAAAATTTAGGCAAACTCCTAAAGAACTCATTTGTCCCCTGTGCTTGAGTTTCCCTATTTGCAAAATGTTGGCTTCCAGCTGTACATTAAAACCTGACCCGGAATATAGCAGCAGACACAAGGTACCCAGCCCATAAAGGGCCCAGAGACTTAAGGGTCCAAAATGGTTTCAATTCTGCTGCCTTTGAAGCTGTTTTTGGTCGGGACAAGAAAAGAACAACAGAAAGTCAAACACCACACTTTAAATCATCAGTAAGCCAACAGGCAAAAAAACCTCTGTGTTTATAGTATCAACTTGATTCAAAAAAAAAAAATCCTAATTGATTTTCAAATAAAAATGATGCCTTGCCTTTTCAAATAATCTTTCAGAACAACTGTCATTTTCATACCAGCTAGTTCAGCCTCTTAACCCTGTCACAGAGTCAAAGAAGACATAATGTTGGCCTCAAGAGTAATCAGAACATTCTGATTCACTAATTATCACCAACACATTCAAAGGCAAACAGAAGGACTAGAGGCATTTCTCATTCAAACAAAAACAATAAATTTTTGTCAAAGGCATCTGACGTAGACAACATCAAAGGAATAAACATAAGATATTCTCTTTCTTCGAAGTGCTTACAATTTAGTTACTGGATAGATATAATAAATTTCAAAAAAAATTTAAGATAATCAATTAAAATTAAAGAATTTCAAATTAACCGGAATCAGATATTCCAAAAGACTTTTAATTAAAAATTGCTAATCTAGGAGTTCCCCACTACTTCTAATTAGGTGCTACTGAATAGGAAAGCAATGACACAGGATAAAGTCATTCTTTTTTCTTATAACCAAAGTAGGTTATCTGGGGAGCTGCCAAGCATTCTCTGTGACATGGAGCAAAAGCCAGGGACATAGCTATAAGTGTGTTCCAACACAATGATTTCTAAGAGTGTGACTTACTAGCCTAAAAGATAAATTAAAATTGTCTTGGTATGGTAAATGAGGTCTTCTGAGATTAGGCTCCAGCCCAGCTCACTTGCAGTCACTCTCTCCACCAAATAATTCCTACACAGGCATCAAAGTGAGGCACAAAGCATTCTCCCATCAAGCCGGCACTTTAGGTACTCTCGTAATCTTGCAGTCCCACTACCTGGAATGTCCTGTGCCCCATTTCTTCCCCACCATGAGGATGCTTTCTCATACTTTCAGGCCCAGCTCAAAGGCCCGCTCCTGTGGGTAAGTCTTTCTGCCACATCAAATGGCATTATTGTCACTTCCTTCATCACTCCTACACAACTCTGGATATACTCCTCTACTAGCATAAGGACCCCATTTACATTATGTAATTGTGACTGAAAGGTCATCTTCTTATTTCAAGAACCCAGTATAACACTTACCATAAGGTACAAACTCAATAAACAAACATCCATTCAAACCAAGTAAACAGATGATTTTGCCCTGTGGGCCTTAGGCCTGGTGCCAGCACCAGACACAATTGGAACAGGATGATTTATTGACATGTTAATTTGTCCTTTCTTCTTGCTACTATTGCTATTATCAGCATTTTTTCTTCTCCTTCCCAAGAAGGTGGACAGCTATAAGTTTGGAGTTCTGGACTCCTTGGCCAGAAACACACAAGTGTTTTAATGGCATTGTGTATTGTGGGGTCATAAATGGAAGTTGCAAGGTACCCACTGAATTTCCACCCAGTGATTTGTGAAAGAGGGCTTCTGCTGTGAGGGAAAGGACATCAATATTCTTAAAGACCAGGAAAGGAATGAGTTTGAGGGATTGTACTCTGTCAGAAAGCCAGGCCTCATTCCCACTGTTCCTAAATTTGTGTGGGGGGGGGGAGCTGCCACTCTAGGAAGCCTACAGTGGATGGATACTATGTACTGTGTCCCAGAGTTATCAGTGGTGTGACTAGCTGAAGGTGAGACTGGAGAGACTGGGGGTGTCTTCTGACTCGTCCTAGATGCTCTTAGTCTTCAGCTGCAGCATATCAGACAATGCAGCTGTCATGATGGAGCAGACTGGGCTACCCCCACCCTAAAATCTGTGTCATTGTATTAGTCTGGGAATCTTCTATGATCCCATGGAGTGGGCAAAGATACCTCAGTAATGACTGAGATTGAATTTTCCCTCCAGCCGGGCAACTAAGTCAATGTAATTTAGAGAAATAAGGGAATGTGACCTAAAATAATATTGTGATCTAAAATTAATACCTACTATACAATGCTCATTCAGACCCCCTGAAATATTACAGGATCTTTCAGAGCATTCTTGAAACAGCTTTGGAACATAACATTGGCCCGTTCTTACTTTGAACACACATTACCTAATATATCAAGATGCTATTATAAAGACAGTGAAATTTATTGCACAAATAAATGTTTATAACTGCTAGAAAGTTCTCTTGTAGTATGTGCTGCAACATATCCTTTCAAATTACATTGGTTGGCAAAGCCAAAGGCCAAAACAATCCAGCTTTTCAGGATTCCGGGACCTAGAAAGGAGGCTGACACTTGAGGAAGTACAATTCTCAATCATGGCCACAAGGTGGCAGAGTGACTCTGTACACCAGAAGCAAATCTTCAACTTGTAACAGTTCTGGAATCTAAGGTTTGTTACAGAATCCAGGAGACAAAGTTAACATAGTAGAAAGCCTGTTTATAGAGGACTTTTCTGCTGAAGGATTTATCCTCATATTGTTAATATTCCTGTTTTATAGAGGCAGGCCCTCCGATAGCCTTAGTGAGGCCTGAGTAGCTCTCAAGATACTGAACCCACGGCTCAACGACCAGCTTCCCCTGCTCGTCGTACCTGTGACAAGGCCCGGCCCTGCTCGCTGCTAGCACAGTTACCACTGAACAGGATTCTGATTTGAAACCCCCTCAATCTCAAAGGCCTTAGAGAGCCTCCAAATAGAAAAGAAAGACATGCTCAATGTCTAAAATTTCACCAAAGGCAGACTCAACTGCCTCAGTAATGTGAGTGTAGCCTTTCAATAACACTGTCTTCAAACCACTTCCCTCACTCCTGTCAGTATGGGTTAGCACACCTCCTGTGGGGGAGACCGGAAATCCACAGACAGCAACCATGAGAAAACTGCCATAAGTTCATGAGAGAAAATAAACAACTAATTCGATATTAATTTGAGACTACAAGAAAACGTATTCAAAGAAATGTGGAAAATTCTAAGAAATAAGGAAGAAATTTAAAAGTGGAGATATATACTACCTATGACTGAGTGGCTAACAAGCTTATTTCTCTGGCATCTTCACGTAATTCTGTAAGCTGCTGCATACTCTCTAGTTAAATCCCTTTTTTTCTTAAAATAGTTGAGTGAGTTCTATTGCCTTTAATAAAAAGCCCAATTATTCACTGTGCTGTATACTGGAAACTAATTTAATATTGCATGTCAACTGTGACTGAAAAAAAATTGTTTAATTTAAAAAAATCTGATGCTCTTTGAGAGTTACCCTTATGTAAAATAAACACTTTAAACTATTAACAATCTTTAATTTTTATATAAACTAGTATTTTTATTCTCCAATTTAAAAAAAAAACCTGTGTTAAGTAAAACAGATTAACAAAAAAGCTAATTATTACAGAAAACAAGAAAACAAATGGAATTGCTAAATCATTCTGTAGGAAAAAAGATAATCAGTGGGAGGAGGAGAAGAAAATAAGGAGAAGATGGTGAAGGAATGGCTAATACATTTTAGAATGGGCACATCTAATATTCAGTTTTAAGCTGTTTGTGTTACTAAAATAAAAACTTCTTCAATTCCCCCAAACCATCAATTGGTCTTCTATATGTGCAAATGTCTTTCAAATGAATGGATCGTATGTGTTCATGTAAATTAAGAAAAATGGATTTAGTTCCTCATCTGGGTCATTACAATGTAGACACAAGAGCAGCCATCGCAGTAAACATACAGAGATCACGAGACACTTAGAAGCAGGAACAAAGAATTGGACGAGATTATGATAAACTGAGCTCTAGGAATTTGATTTCTATGATTTGTATGAAGGGGGATGTGGGAGTCCAGAACTTGAGCTGACCTCTGAGTTACACAAGGATAAGCTGCTTGCACCCCAGTGGTTCTCAAACTCGGCGTGCATCGGAATCACCAGGAAAGGCCATTAAAGCAGATTGCTGAGCTCCGTGAGTTTCTCTGTAGGCCTTGCCCCAGCAATGCAAGTTTGGTTAACATTAGAATTCTTTTCTGAGAGAGGCAGTTATCATTTCAGGCTTTACTATCCAATGTTATCTAGTTTTAAAGAGGCATGTGATACTCCAAACAAAAATCTAGTTGAAGAAGTAGATGCTAAAAATTTCATGGTGGACACTTCTAAGATATCTCCAATAGTCTCCACTGCCTAGTACTCAGGCTCTTATTTAATCCTTTCCTTCTGAGTTGAGACAGAATCTATGCTTGCCTCTAAGCAATAGAATATGGCAAAGGTGATGAGATGTCACTTCCATGATTCTATCACATAAGATTTCAATATCTGTCTTGCTAGGAGACTCTGTCCTTTGCAGGCTTTGATGAAATAAGTGCCCATATTGGGGTGGTTCATGTATTAAGAAGCTGAGAGTGGCCTCCAGCCAACAAACAGCAAGAAGTGGAGTTCATCATTCTATCAGCCTACAAGGGTCTGATTCCTGCCAATACCATGTGAGTTTGAAAGTGGATCCTGCCCCAGTCAAGCCTCAGGCTTTCGGGTGAGAACCAAACCCTGGCTGACATCTTAACTGCAGCCTTGCAGACTCCTGATTCCCAGAAGCCCTGCCCAGACTCCTGATTTACAGAGCTGTGACATGGCAAATGTGTGTTGTTAAAAGTCACTAAGTTTGTGGTAAGTTGTTATGCAGCAATAGATAATAAATACAAGGAGAGCACAAACAAAAATAACCCATAATATAATTATGATTGTAATTATCATCAGCAAATCTAACAATTGATTTTATGCTAATGGATCAGTTAGGAAAGACATTATAATGCACCTCTAAAAAACCTGAAGACAGGATTGAGATTCAAGATGGCATAGAAGATAAAGGCTGTTCATGTCTCCTCTAACAACCACAGCAAAATTATAACAAAACTACACAGCCACCAGTATGCAGAGTTGCCAGAGGTCTGGGCTAAACAGAAGCCCTACATCTCAGTCACTTCAAATAACAAGTCACCTCAAAAAGGTAGGAGGTGGATGTGGTTCCATAGTGTAGCAGTTAGCACGTCTGCTTTACATGCAGAAGGTCCTGGGTTTGTGCCCCAGTGGAGCCACGGTCCATGGTCTATGGCCATGCCACCCTGATGTCTGATCTCAGAAGCTAAGCAGGGTCAGGCCTGGTTAGTACTTGGATGGGAGACCACCTAGAAAAACCAGGTGCTGTAGGCATAAATAATAATAATTAAAAAAAAAAAAAAAAAAGGTAGGCAGGGTAGAGACATGAAATGGTCCATCCCACAATTGTGTGTGGCCATCAAGAATTGGGGGGGTTATCTTGGCTGTAGAGCCACCTCCCCCACCCCAAGGAGTGAGGGGTCCCAACTGTACAAAGGGCTCCCCAGTTCAGGGTTCAGGGTTCCAATGCCAGGAAGTCCTCACAACTTCTGGCTATGAAAACCAGTGGAGGTTGTGGCTGACAAAGATGGATGACAGTGGGAAGGAGACCTTCCCTCTTAAAGGGCCCACGCCCGGCCTTACTTGTTGATGGACTGGCTCAGTCTGAGCTCCAGCTCTGCTTGAGGGGTGCCAGGGACATATGGGATGGCACTGAGCTATCAGGCTTCAGGGTGAGGGCTGGAGGGGCAGCTTGCACCCAGACAGAGGTGCAGGAAGAAGCCAGGAAGAAGCCATTGTTGCTTTATTAAGCCGTCCTCTGTCCCAGCCTGCAGAGAGACGCAGGCACCATCAACCTAGATAACACAGGCTGCTCCGCCCAGAGGATTCCCTGAGACTCCACCTCTCCCAACTTGTGGGCCCACCCAAGCTGCTTCCAGTGATTTATTCCATACAAACGGGCTCTCTTGGCTCCTGCTGCGAACTTTCATAAAATCTCTCAAAGGCTCACAAAACCCAAAGAAGCAGCATCTGGCCTCAGCGTGCCCTGTACTTGTTGCTGAGCAGCCCCAAGGCACATGCCAGTGGCAGTCGGCCTCTGTTTCTGACTTGTTCCCTGAAGGCACCTATAAGCCCAGAACTGGTGGCAGCCATATGTGGATTGCTTGGTAACTCTTACCAGGTGGCCTCTGAGGTGCATAGGCTGCTGCTGAACTTGGCTTGCAGCTGGACCTCTCTCAGGTCTGTGCCAAGGGGCCCCACAGGACACCTACTACATAAAGCCACTGTACTAAGACCAGGAGACTTAGGAGCCCTACCTAATACATAGAAACAGACACAAGGAGGCAGCCAAAATGGGGAGACAAAGAAGCATGCCCCACACAAAAGAACAGAACAAAGCTTCAGAAAAAGAATTCACCAAAATGGAGACAAGCAATCCACCAGATGCAGAGTTCAAAACACTGGTTATAAGACTTAGGGAAAGGGTAGATGAACTCAGTGAGAACTTTAACAGAGATAGAAAGCATAAAAATGGAGATGGAAAACATAGCAGAGAGCCAGTAAGACATGAAGAATACAATAGCTGCAATGAAGCGTCCATTAGAGAGAATCAACAGAGTGAATGAAACAGAGGATCAAATTAGTGACACAGAGGACACAGTAGAAGAGGACATCCAATCAGAACAGGAAAAAAGAATCTAAAAAAATGAAGATAGTTTAGGAAGCCTCCGGGACAACGTTAAGAGTACCAATGTTCGCATCATAGGGACACCAGAGGTAGAAGACAGAAATCAAGGAGTTCAAAACCTATTTGAAGAAATAATGATGGAAAACTTCCCTAATTTGGTGAAGGAAATAGACATACAACCTCAGGAAGTTCAGAGAGTCCCAAAAATGATAAATCCAAAGAGGCTTTCACCAAGACGCATCATAATTAAAATGTCGAAGGTTAAATTCAAAAGAAATCTTAAAAGTAGTAAGAGAAAAGCAATTAGTTACCTACAAAAGAGCTCCCATAAGATAATTTCTCAAGAGAAACTTTGCAGGCCAGAAGGGTTTGGCACAAAATATTCAAAATGATGAAAACCCAGGACCTACAACCAAGATTACTTAACCCAGCAAAGTTATCAATTTAGAATCAAAGGACACATAAAGAGCTTCCCAGACAAGGAAAAGCTAAAAGAGTTTATCACCACTAAGCCAGTATTATAGGAAATGTTGGAGAGTCTTCTTTAAGAAGAAGAAAAAAATATGTATCAAAAGCCTAAAGAATGGCAATAACTATATATCTATCAATGAGTACTTCAAATGAAAAACAATTAAATGCTCCAATCAAAAGATAGGGTAGCTGAATGAATAAGAAAACAAGACCCTTACATATGCTGCCTACGAGAGACTTACTTCATATGAAAAGACACAGAGACTAAAAGTAAGTGGATGAAAAAGACATTTCATGATGGTCTTAGAGGGTAGTGTGCTGAGTGGAGTAAGGCATATATAGGAAGGCAAATGCCATATGATTGCACATATACGTGGAATCTAAAGAACAAAATAAACAAATAGAAACAAACTCAGATACAGAGAACATTTCGAGGGTTACCGGACGCGAGGGAGGTTGCAGGGGGGTCAATGAAAAAGGGGGAAGGGATTAAAAAGTACAAATTGGTAGTTATAAAACAGTCATGGAGATAGAAAGCATCGCATAAGGAATATAGCCAATAATATTGTAATAACTATGTACGGTATCGGAGGGGCACTAGATTTATTGGGATGATCACTTTGTGAGTTATACAGATGTCTAATCACTATGTCATACACCTGAAACTAATATAGTATTGTATGCCAACTATAACTGAAAAGTAAAAAATTAGTTTAAAAAACTTGAAGACAGGACAGTAGAAGCTGAGGAGTGAAGGGTTGTCTCTCCGTCTTCCCTGTGGAGAAGCAGGGCAGAGCTGGATACAGGCAGCCTAGCTGCTGGTGACTCTGCAAACCTGAGATTGACAGAGCCAGTGTGTTTCAGTCAAAATTCAGAGGAATAGTGAGTGAACCAGAAGGGGAAAGCAGGTTGGCAGATATGGAGAGTTAGAGCATGAGCTGGGAAGCAAGAGAAACAGAGATTGTCAAGGCGGGAAGTGGGAAAGCCTCCCAGGGCAGGAGTGTGAGACAGAGAAAGGCTCCTCTCAGAACCTGGATGGCCAAGGTCAGGACTATGAGACACCAAGCAGAGGAGGTCCTTATGTATAAACATTACTAGAAGATTAAGCCTTTTCAAAACTCAATAATGAAAAATCAGCAGTTTCCTCAGGCTTATTGACATCATCAGACAGGCTTTTTCATAAGACTTCGGGAGAGTATCAGACTCTGGGGAGGGACCCTGAAGCAACATTCATCCAGTGCTACAGCTACAGCAGTCATGCCCAGGATAGGGGCAGGCCCCAGAGCCCGAAGAGAGCAAGCACCAAGGGCAAATCGGCAGACAGGATCCCAGAATGCCCCTGGACCTTCGATAAGAGGTAGTTGTGGTAGCCCCTGTAAGAGCCTATCCCTAGATTATTACAACTGTACATGTGCACACGCACCACAATCTCACATCCTCGCTGCACATTCTGCAAGCACACTTGTGCAAAACAATAAGCACTGGTAAAGAAAACATCATGATTAATATTTCTATTTAAAATCTGAGTCCCGTACCTTTGGGCAATTTCTCCTAGATTCCCTTCCTTAGAGTCTTACATTGCTAAACAGATCATTTGGTCCTAATTTTATACTCTTCAAAAAGAAAATATGGAATCAGTGGCTGGGGATTCCATTTCTGAAAGTCAGATTGTTCTTGTTACATGAGGCACGTGCTACGGGAAGGACCTTGAGGAGACAAACATTTATTTAATACCTACTATGTGCACCACCTCATTTAATTCCTGTGACTCAGAACGGAATAAATCAAAGCCTCAGAGACATTTACCAGAGATTACCCAACCCGTGAGTGGCAGGGCTAGAGTTCAGAATGCGGGCACCTCTGAAACTATGCTTTTGAAATTTCTATCAAGTTAAGTGAATTGAAAACCTAATTGTGATTGGTAATAGATTATGCTGAAAGCAGTATGTAAATATTCTAGTACATAAGCTAAAAGAATTTTTACATAAAGTAGATAAAATCGTTTTATGTCTTTAACTTCTGCTTCATTGTAAATCAAACTATAAAATATGACTTATTGCATTCCTAAAATTAGAACTCTCGAGAGTATTAAACTTTGTCAAAAAAAAAAAAAATCTATTGTAAAGGATGGTATCTATGCATAAATTTAAACTGCCTAAATCAGATGTGCATAATCCCTTAACGGAAGGATGATAGCTGAGCATAAAAATTTAATTTGCAATATGTGCTTCAGATATTTCCTTAATTGATTAGACGGTGCTGTCAATGAGTTTTACCATCATTTAAAAATACAGATAATCATTGTTAAATGGCACAATGGGCATCTTTTTTATCAAACGTCATCCAAATCTACCACATGCAGGAGGAAGTTTACTCCTCCCAAAAGATCTGGCCCATTTATATTACAAAACAGAAAGTCAGCTTTGTCAAGAAAAAGCTTTTCTGGGCCTAACCAATCAAAGATGCCATGCTGAAATTAAAACATATGGAATTCCACTAAAATAGGATGAAATCACTCAGACTCACTGACTTTCAGAATGTTTCATTAGGACAACATCTAATAAGTAAATCAGCCCAGATTACTGTCTCCATACCCATATTTAGGTTTTCTTTAAGAATTTAATCCTTGGTTTAAAAACAGGAGGAGGAGTTTGGAAAACAAAACAAGAACAAGCAGCTTCTCAGACCCCTTCTTCCACACTGTTTATAATTACCCAGGCTTAGTCAGCACTTCGAACTGAAAACAAGTGTACAACCCATATATGTCAAATCAACAGATTTGTCAGAACTCTGGTTACTATTCTATAGCACTAATAATATCTAAACACTGTCGTTTCTTAATGCAGAATTGTTACTTTTCTTAAGTGCAATAGCAGCATGGTGGGAGGAAAAAATTGTGCACCGAGGCACACTGAAGCATCAGCGCTTACAATTACATGATGTCTTGCATTTGCTTTCAAAGTACCTCCTCCCAAAAAAAGTAGAAGACATAAGATTGGCAAAACACTTTTTAATTGTCAAAAGTAGATTACCCGAGTATGTAGGCGTTTATTATACTATTCTCTCTTCTTTTGTATGCATATGAAATTTTGTGTAATAAACAGTTTTGTTAACATTACCATCTCAAACCAGAATTAGGAGTCCAGAATAAGGACTCTTTCAATATTATTTCTTCTAAAAACTAAACTCAGTAGAATTAGACCGCAATGCCTAGAATTACAGATCTGCATCCAAGTGCTGTCATTTTTTTTCAAATTTACATGAGTTGTAAGAATAATACAAAGAACTTCTAGATTCACCAAATGTTAGAATTTGCCACATTTTCTCTCTTCTTTTCTTGTATAACACACATATACATAGAAATGTGTATATATACATACATTTTTTCCCTAATACATTTGAGATTTAGTTGCAGACATCATGTCCCCTTACCTCTAAATAATTCAGTTTCACCTTAGAAAGATACACCCCTCCAAAATGCAATAAAAATATCATAGTTAGGGAATTTAACGTTGATATGTCTATTATCCAATATACAATCCATATTCAAATTTCGTCAATTATCACAATGTTGTTCTTTGTAGGATTTTTCTCCATTTTAGGATCTGATCCATTGCATTTAGTTGTCTCTTTAGTCTCCTTCAGTCTGGAACAATGCCTCTGCCAGCTTTCCTGACACTGACTTTTGCGCACTGTCTCTCAGTTTGGGTTTGTCTGCTATTTCCTCCTAATTAGAACCAGGTTATACATTTTTGGCACAAGGGGCACTGTGTCCTCAGTGCTTCATATCAAGAAGCACAGAATATCAGTTGGTTCCATTACTCGTGATGATAACTTTGATTGTTTGGTTAAGGTAGTATACTCCAGGTTTCTCTACTGTAAGAATTATTATCCGCCCCCTTTTGTAATTAATAAGTGATCTGTGGGGAAATTCTCCAAGGATGTAAATATTCTGATCTTCGAGTTTTCACATGATAGTTTAGCATCCATGAATGATTCTTGCTTGAATCAATTATTACTGATGGTTACAAAGTAATAATTTTCTAACTTTGTCTATATTTTTTAGTTGGCATCATTTGTATGCTTTTTAATAAATATGATTGGAAATAATTTTACTCAAGAATTTGAGTCCATTTTCATCAAAGTCAAGCAATTTTCTTTTCAATCCTAAACATCCTAAACCCTGAATATCTCAACTAACTCACTGTTTAGCAGAGGTTCATAATCTTTACCTGCTTAGGGCCTAAATTTAATTTTTCCCTCCCTGACTCTCTTCCTTCTCTCCCCCAGGACTACACACTTGGCGGAAACTGCTGATGGGGTAAGTAGGATGGGGAGAAAGGAAAATGCAGGTTGCTGACCAGTAAATAGAAGGGAAGGAATGGTCACTAGAGGAGTAACATTGCCTGATAATAATGAGCTTGTAGGTGGACCAAGCAAAATGATACTAGATCAACCAGTAAACCAGAAGCAACCAGGTGGGGACCAGATGTTTCCTTTATGAAGCCAAGTGTTCATCAACAGCAGCCTCAAAGACCCATCCAACCAAGAATTGCCTGAGATTTCCAGAGCATAATACAGCTACATATTTCCAGCATTGCCCAAACATGACTAGCTGTTCCTAAGAAATTCTTATAAATAGACTATAGTGAGTTCAACAATAAAGACTCAGAAGGAGAAATATTAACAATGCAACAAATGACATAAATGGAAGAAAACAAGAAAAATACTTCACTATGAGCTAGAAATACAAAATTATCTGGAATACTTGTTTCTGAGGGAGTCATGAAACATAATTCAAATACCTAAGTACCACCACTTTATATAATAAACTGGCTGCTCAGGCTAACTAACGGGTTTTTTTTCTTACCATTTTTTCTATTACAGTTCCTCCCAATTTTTTTCAATCTTTTAAAGATCGTATAAGCCCGAGTTATACAAATAAAAATATGTATAGTTCCAGGGGAATTGAAGATCTCAAAGTCCATTTCATGATAGATCACTGAAAACTACATTGAGGAGCTCAGATTATCCATTCCTTCTCTACGATCTACCTTTATACAGCATGCTGTTCTGAAATAAGGACACTTTCTTTCTATTTGTTACCTTCTTTTTTGGTGAATGTTATAAGTGGCCAGGCAAATATTCTTAAAATATCTATGTATTGTATATCCTTTTACATACCACATTCATAAAGAAGATCTTTCTGGATTCCTTCCAGAAATGACTAGAGTAGAAGATTCAGATTTTGCCTGGCTTTAGAACCAATTTTTCTCTCAAGGGAAATTTCTTGGAGAAAGCAGTCAGCTATAGCCAAAGGCAACATGGTGCCCAGGTTTGATATATCTTAATGAGGCCATATATCCACTGCGTGGTGACAGGACTGCTGAAGAAGTGATCGTTACTCTGTGATCCTGTCTGCCTCTAACCTGCCATTCCTTCACCTACAGAGCTAAGGAGGACAGGGAGCACAGTAGCTTCATTATCACCTGGAACTTGTTAGAAATGTAAATTCTCAGGCTAAAACCCAGATAGATCTACTGAATAAGAGATTCTGGGGGTAGGGCCTAGCATTCTTTCTTTAATAAATATTCCAGGTGATTCTGATACACACTAAAGTGTGACACTTACTGCATTAAAAATATATGTCTACCAAGGCCAGCATATTTTTAAAGCTGTAGAGGTAACTGAAATATGCAGCTAGGCTGAGAACCAGAGCTAACCGAAGAAATCTGTGTCGGGGAGGAACCCTGGGCTCTACGGTTTCAGGATCACCTTTATGCTAACTAGAAGAGGACTCTGGGACTTTAAGGTGCAGACCTGGTCAAGATTTGTAGAGAATTTTTCAAGATACTGGCTGAGAATCCTTCTCATTTCTTCATTTCCACAGTAAGGACCCATAGTAAGTCTGTCACATTGCTTCTGAATAAGAGCAAAAATGAACTAGTTATCCCCTACAGTCTAGAAACTTTTCAGAGTTCCAGCTCCATCCCAGCTGAGAATGAACATAATTAAGATTGAGCCTAAAAATCTGCTCAAGAGCTAAGCTGGCTGAATATCATCATAATTTTTTTCCCGTAAACAAACAAAACCAGTAGGATAAAGTTAGATTCTTCAATAGAGTTGAATATACCATGTAAAGAAGTGAAAGAAACAATTATTTAAATAAATTGGGACAGAGTGTGGACTATTTTTTTCCTAGAAAACCATATGCATCTTCTTTACCCAAAATATAAGAAAATGAATACTAGAACACTGTCTCACTGCATTATGCCCATTGATACCTCAAGCCCCTTAGCCTTTTTCTTGAGAAATACAATAGGCCAAATCTATTTATCTTCCTTTGTTGAGTCCTTGTTAATAAAAGCTTAAATCCATTATTTATTTTCCTAGACAAAAAAAATAAATAAAACAACAGACCACACTTTTTATAAATGAGCAGAGAAAAAGGAAGCCTTGGCTCAGACTAGAAGAGTTTATTATAAATACCTGATCTACATTTATTTAATTTACAAAGGAGGAGAGCATGTTGGTATCTCTGCATATATAAAATGATGACAGAGAGAGAGGGAGGGCAACCACCTTTTACTGGGGGCAACTGTGTGCCTATCACTGTGCAAGAGATATGACAGCTTTGTCCTGACTTTAAAGGTAAAGAATCCGAGGACACTTGTTGTGGTCCCACTTCTGGTGACTTTCTGAGGTTTAAAATACAGGTCTGTTTGGCAACAAAAACCCATGCTCTCTGCACCATACCAAAGCCTTGTTCTCGGCTGGGGTAATAGTTGGTTTAAAAGAAAAATAAATTATTGCAGAAATGTTAACCCCCATGTTTATCCCTTCTCACCTCTCAGAGAAAAACGTTTACCAAAGCACATCTCTAACCAGTACACCATTCATTCATTCAGAGTCCCTACCATGTGCCAGGTATGTGCTAAAGACTTTGAACACATCTTCTGCACACTAGGTATGCAGCAGGTGTGACTGGCGCTTTCACTCAGATCTCCCTTTGAGGCTTCACTAATACCTACTAGCTTCCCATGCATCTAACTCAACCAGTTTTCCTAGACGTGACTCCATTTCCAAAAACAGTGTGCCAATAAAACACTGGTACCAAGATGTCACAAGCAGGTGAACCCAGCGCCTTCCAACACTTCCATTCAGTAGTTTTAATCTGACATAACCACGGGCTAATCGCATTCACTGCCCATAGTGACCGGATGCGGTCTCTGGCCAGCCCTCAACTGCCCACTGGGAACATGGCCCGGCAGTCCAGCCACCCTTATGCCCAGGGGGCAAGCGTACAAATCCAACCCAGAACTCAAGGCGAACCTTGAACTCACAGAGCCAAAAGCTCGTGGCGCCTTGGAGGGCTCCCAGAAGGCTGGCTCCGGTCTGAGGGCACTGCCCCCAAAGGGCTGCAATGACAGGCCCTGCTGGCCCGAGGCATCACAGCATCGCCTACATCTCTGCGCCCTGCGCACGCCTTTCTGCCACCTCCCTCCGGAGCGGGCTGCCAGGACCACCTGCACCGCTTAAGCCCTGTCTGGTAGCAAAGGGTGATGGGCTGAGGGGCAAGGGCTAGCCTTCGGGCCATGGGGGACCCTGGCCGCTGGTCCCGCGAGCCCGGCATAAACACGGGCGTCGGAAAGAGAACTTCCCACCCTGGGGGCCCTGCGGCCTTCCACCCGGGGCCTCCACCGCCGAGTGCACTTACTGTCAGTCGCCATGGTCCGGCTGGGGGCTGCCGGGCGGCCGCCGGCGACTGGGGGACCCTGCGCGGAGCCCAGCCGGGCGCGCGCTCCCCGCCAGGCCCCGCGCGCTCGGGGGCCGCGCAGCGCACAGCCGCTCCCGCCGCGCGCCCCCGCCGCGCTGCCCCGCGCCCAGCCGCACTGCCTCCTGCCCCGCCGGCCCGCCGGGGCCTTGAGAGCGGATCCAGCTGGCAGGGCCAGCTGAAGTAAGGCACTAGGCAGCTGACCCACCCGTCCCCGCCTCGCAGCATCTGCCTCCTCACCCCCATCCCTCCCCAGACAATGAATACAGCAACTTATAAACACGTTTCTGGCCACACCAGAGGCGCCTCTCCAGGCTACCTTTCCCACTATAGTCCCCCGCTACAGTCTTGTTTTCTTGTCATCTTTCCCAGTTTCCACTTCATCCCTGCCTCGAGCTTCCTACCTGCGGCTTGCGGCTTGGGACACGGGCGTCAGTGCTCAACCCCAGCTGGAAGGAGCAAAGCATGAAAAAGAGTTGAGAGTGGGAGGCAACGCTGAACCAGGTGAGGTGCAGGATGTTAATCCTCCAGCGCTCAGGAATTCCTAGGAAACCCCCCAACACACCATCCTGGAAGGTTCCAAGCATCCTATGCCCCTCATGTTACCATCTATTTTGTCTCCAATGGGAAAATAGCATCTGGCACACAGTGGGTTCTCGGTAAATAACTGCGGGGTGGATGACTATATGACTGGAGGCCAACATGAATAAATGAATGAAAAGCCAACTAACCGATTGGATGCAGACTGGGTGAGCCACTAATTGACAGAGGGCCAAAACACAGCCCTGCCAGCTGACTAGGGGCTGCTGGAGTCAGTGCATCAATGAGTGAGTGAGTGAGCCAGACATCTTGTGCCTAACAGGCCATTTGTGTTTCAGGGGGGGTCAATGAGCTGAAGCTGTCTGTGAAAGCTGAATATAGCCATCTTCTTGAAGACCAGAAACAAATATCTGATGGACTCTTGGTATGTGGGGGGCAGTGGTACATGAGACCCCCGGATCCCTTATGTAAAGAATCAAATGGCTCAAACATGTGTCCTAAAGCATATGGCAGGCTATTTTCTTCTCACAGATGCAATCTGTTTGATGCACTGGGGATGCACATTCAGTCCAATCAGTGGAGATCATCCCAGCCCAGGGCTAGACACTTAGAAGACACTGGAGTAAGGCACAGTTAGAAGCAGCTCCTATTTGGCTGGGCAGACACAGGAAATGACCAGAGAACAACACAGGGGAAGAGCAAGACTGAGCTAAGTCTGGGCTTTTGTTTGTTTTTTTTAAGATGGAAAATTATTCAGCAGGAAAGATGTTTCTGTTCACATAGTCAAGTATATAAAAATAAAAAACTTCACTTTTCTACAACACAATTAACTTTCTGGCCCAAGTCCCCATTCTATCTGTTGTTAGGAAGTTTGATATTTAGTAAACTCTATCCATGCAGGTTTTTCTCAAGCGATTTAGAGTTTTCCTTTCCGACTTTTTCTTGCGGTTGTATCCCCTTTGGGAAGAAAGGGTTGGATAGCATCAGGGACGTGAAGAGGTATCGGGCCATTGGGTGCCATCTCCACCCTGTGATGGAGCTCTTCTGTCTGGACTGCAGAGCTCATCATACCCCCACTCGTGGATGGCCTCCAGTTACCAGTCCGTGAGATCAGTAGCCACAGCTCTGCCCTCTCGCCCACACCCTAAGCCTCTCCAAGTCTTTTTCTCCTTGACTTTCCTATTGCTCTTCAGGGGAAATGCGGCTGTTTGCTCACGCCATTCTAGGGAAATCCATGAGGGAGTCTCGGGCCTTTTCTAACAGGCCACACAACCATTCCTTTTTTATAACTCCCTTACCTTGGCGGCAAAGGGGAACTCTGCATGCTGTGCCAACAAACTAGATGTTTAACGTGATGTGAGACAAAGGTCCCTTAGGTCTCAGTTTTCCCAACCTATCTAGAAGTTCTGTCATCCCCCCTAGTCCTCAGATATGGAACTTTTCTCTAAAAAAGGGAATGGAAGGAGTGGCTATGTTTTTCAACTACATATGTAACCACACACTGGTGGCCTCAACATATAACTAGGAACACAAAGGTGGTTTTGCATCTCAACAATGCCCGTGAAGACTCAGACTCTTTCCATTTTCCTACTCTGTCATCCTCAAATTGTTGGCAGCAGTTCCCCCTCGTGATCACAGTAAGATTGCTGCAGCACACAACCCCAGATCCTTACATGATAACATTTCAAAAGTCGGGGGAGGGAGTATTCCTTCCCATCTCTCTTTTTATTAGGGAAGACATTCTTTGAAAAAGCCCTCAAAAGCCTTCTCCATCAATTCTAGCTGTGATGGAGCCTGGGGTGGGGGTGGGGGGCTGTCTGTATTAACAGCCTCTGTGATGTGCCAGCAAAGAAGGGGTTAGGGAAGGGCTGTTGGGCATGTCTTCGCTTGTCTTCTCACACTCCTGGAAGAATCTCACCGCATTGCTCTCCTTTATGACCCTTTCTTTCTCTATGGCCCAGGAAGTCTATCTCCTATGGGGCTGGAAAACCGACTCTTAAAATATCCTGCTTTCTTGCAAATCTTTGTATCTTATACACAGACCTTATCTTTTAAAATTCAAAGGCCAAGATTTTGGCTCCTTTGCTTCTCTACGCAACCTAAGGCAGTAGATGCCATGATCTAGTTAGAGACAGGGAGACCCGCATGGTAAATGAAATTACATAACAGGAATGAAAAATACATAAGTCCGTACGTATAAAACCAGGATTCTAGTACTTACAAGAGGAAGAAGAAGAAGCCACTGGAGGGGAAGGATCTAAAAAAGGCAGGAATGGGCATTAGATGAAAGAGTGGCAGGCATTACCAACATAGGCAGAGAGTTTCACCTTGGAGAAAAAGGCCCATTTCAGTCGCAGAAACTTAAGTTGAGAAAAAGAAAGTGATGGCCCAAAAGGATTTTGTAGTTAGAAGAGGAACATTGAAAGAGTTCAGGCATGCTGTGTGGTCCCCAAGTTCTCTGTAATGTAGGACGTATGCTTAGTTGCCAAGAAGGAAGGGAGTAGACATGAGGTTGAGGACTTCAGACATTGGGAAAGGATTTAAGTTGCCTCCGTTAGGAAGATGAGTGGGAAACCAAGGATAAATACAAAAGGACTGCCAGCAGTGAGGGCCCACCTGGAATTAGACCTCAGGAGCATAGGCGTAAGGAGGCCAGGCGCACGCTTTCTCCATTTTCTCTGGGTAAAACACGTAATAGAAGGAGATGGGACTTCAGGAAGGCCAAAATGAGAAGGGATTCTAAGTCACTGTGTCCTCATAACAGCCAACCACAGGGCTCGAGGGGTTGGAGGAGAAGCGAAGCCACAGCAGGACTGAGGAGGGCCTGGGAGAAGGCAGAGGAGCCCAGGGCCTCAAGACTCTGAGGGTGGCAAGTAAGAGATGCTTGAATGGCCTGGGAGAACGTTAGTTAGCTATGGGGCTGTATATACATAAAGAGGGTCAGGACAGAGAATCGACAGGACTGAGCAATTGTTTATAAAATGTTTTAGCTAAGGTCCAAATTGATGGTTGCCAGATGGTAGGGGAGTTGGGGGAATGGGTGAAAAAGGTGAAAGGGATTAAGAAGTACAAACGGCCAGTTATAGGGATGTAAAGTACAGCACAGGGAATATAGACAACAATATCGTAATAACTATGTATGGTGTCAGATGGGTACTAGACTTATCAGGGTGATCACTTTGTAAGATATATAAATGTCTAATCACTATGTTGTACACCTGAAACTAACATAATATTGCATGTCAACTGTAATTGAAAAATAAATTTTAAAATAACATCAAAATTTTTTTTTAATATTTTAACTAAAGTATTTTAAGATTATTGCAGGGCTCTTCTGACTTATTATTTGCCATAATTGTGATTCAAATGTCAACATCCGCACTGCTTGAGTTCATTTCCAGTATAAGACAGGACAAATACCTCCTATACGCACTGCTCAGAAATTACTATATAGGCTCTGACCCTTGGCCTATGACCACATCCTGTTGACTCTGTCAACACTCTGGCCATAAACAAGAAATGAGGGCAGGGAAGGGCAAGGGGATGAAGCCATATACTGAGTAGGTCTGCGTCACTATAGAGACTATTTTTGGTTGAAATAGCTATTGCTTTTGCTTTGTTAGAGTAGGTGAAAATAGAAAACTTATTTTAACTATGATTTGTGCATGTAGCCTATGAGCTACTGAGCATTTTATATGACAAGAGTTTTTTATTGTTTTGCATAAAACTTGCCTTTGATTTTCATCCAATCTCTGTATCTGTCCTAGGCCTCTGAACTCAAATACTTCATAATATTCAGATATGACATGGATTATGGTAATAAACAAAATAAAGCTTTTCCAACTTCTTTCGAGCCGTTAGATTAGTATGACACTAAATTATGATCACATAACATTTGGGTGAGTTAAATGAGTTAATAAACTCCCAAAGAATACTAAGTAGAATCTGGGTAATCTAGGAGACACTCAGGACACAAATTCAATGAAGAAGGTTCAGTAATCTCTGGGTAAATAGGAGGCTATGGTCTCATTCCTTCCTGCAATAAAAATTGTAGGGAATGCAACCCTTGACAGAAGACGAGATCAGTGTTTATACACCTTCACCCGGAGTGCATATCAATGGAACAGGGCAGGTAGAACTCAGGCAGAAAATCTGAGTCTTACTGACCTGAGGAGTCAGACAATGTAGTTTGGGCTATCAGGGTGGCTGGAAATCAAGCTGGGAAATCCTGAAAGCAGCAATTACAGAGAGGGCAACTCTAAAATATGAGTGTAAAATCCCCTCAGATCTTAGGCTGCAAGCAGGACAAGAACTCCATTGATTCCAGAGCAAATCAACTGCTGGAGAGATGAACGTGCTGAACAGATATTTCAGCAGCTGCCCATCCAGCGGTCTCCTGAGTTCAAAGTGCAAGCCCTGCCAGGATAGTGATGTGGCAAATGCTTTAGGCTTTCCATTAAAACTTAAGAAGGGCCAATCCTTAGAAATAAGGGTCATATACCATGACTAAGGTATCTGCCATAAAACTAAGGACAAGACCAAAACAGATCCAGCTAACAAAGCCTACAGTCAAACCTCCAAAAGTTCAAGATGCTCTGTCAGTCATTTAACTGCCTCTTAGTCAACACTCAACACTCTTCAGAGGGAGATAACAGAATCCAGCACCTCTAATAGGTATCATTATACAAAAAAAAAAAAAAAAAATTACTAGACAGGGAAAGAACAGGAAAATGTGACCTGCAGTCAATAGAAAAAAAAATCAGCCAATAGAAACACATTGATTACCCCAATATTGGAACTAGCAAAGACTTAAAAACAACTAGGTAAGTATATTAAACAATCTGCAATAAAAGATGATTAAAACAGGTAAAGAAATGGAGACTTTCAGCAGAGACATGAAAGCCATGAAAAAAGAACCAAGGGGACCTCCTAAAATTGAAAAACTTCTATATCTAAATTTTAAAAGTTATTGGATAAAATTAACATCAGGTTGAATATATAAGAAAAACATTGTGGGCTTGAAAACAAGTTGAATGGAAGCATCTAGTCTGAAGCACAGAAAAAAATTACTAGGGAAAAAAAAAAAAAAGCCACCATGGCCTCTTGGGACAGTATCAAGCAGTCAACACACATGTAATTCGAGTACTGGAAAGAGAAGAGTGAGACCAGTGCAGAAAAACATATATGATGGACTGAAAGAATAAACCACAATAGGCACATCAGATCAAACTGCTGAAAACCAAAACCAAAAAATTCTTAAAAGCAGCCAGAGAAAAGGGGCATATTGTATACAAGGGAACAAAAGTAAGAATGAAAACTAACAATGTCACAAAGAATAGAAGGGGATTTAAATGGAATTATAATCAGTGAGGGATATGCACCCCTAATTTTTTACATGGTAATACCTGAGCGAACCCAGGCTTCTGACCCCTGAGCAATCTCTCTTAACCACTGTGCAATGCTGCTGCTTGTCTAGTGAACATTTTTGCCACTATTTGATTACTCACAAAGTTGCAATAATGACAATAATGTACAGCATCATTATCATTTTAATCAAATCATGATTGGACTGAGAAATCCATGAGAGTCCAAAGGCCTGTCCTAATCATTTCTAAACTGCCAGAGTTAGGTCCTGCCACATAATCTGCTGTGCCTTGTGGCTTGTGACCCTGCTAACTGGCCACAGCTGACTGTACTATGGATCTATGCTTTAGCTAAGGACAGCCATCATTTAGTGGACAAAAGCGAGGCCAGAATAACCCAGTAATCTGTGCCCAGTCATGGGACTCTCCTTTGGATTATAACTGGTAGAATCAATCAGACCTCTTTCAGAGACAGTAGAAGTAGCAGAGAGACAAATGTGCAGAGAGATGCTGGAAAATACATGAATAAGAGTATGCATATTGTGACTACATAGCAATGGACATTCATTTCAAGATGAAGACACAACCCGGCCATCCACGCTGCTGTGTTCACTACATCACTAAGATCCATTTTTTCAGCTTTCCAAGAAGCCGTGCCTCTGATGAGACAGTCACTTTATTGTCCTCTGTATTCTTAAAATAAGCCTCCAGCATTTAAGATAAAGTGACTTCGTTCCTTGCAACCTCAAGGAGGCTGTCCAAAGTTATCTAAAAAAAAATAATAATAAAATCCAGACCTGCAATATACAGCACATTAAATCAAACAGTTCAGGCATAAAAAATACCTCATAGAAAGAGGTTATACAGCCAGAGGTACCGGCATTAACTTTCATACAGGGAATTTTTTAAATGTGCTATGAAAATTACTACATAGTTGTTCAAAAGGTAGATGAAAATGTGAAGTTAAGCACCCCCAGAATCCTCTCAATGCCATTTAAAAAGTAAGCATTCTTCCAACTATAATTTAATTCAAGAATCAAAGATAAATTGGGAAGGCATTAATAATTCTGCATATTTTCCTAGGCTCTTTATGTCAAAGCAAAAGTAATTTTCAGCTCATAAAGTTCATTTTTAAAGATACCTCAATTAAAGATATTTTATCTATATATGTGTGAATCTTTTTGTTATTATTAAAATAGGCTGCTAAGAAGAACATATATAACTAATTCAACTTGAAAAGGGAAACCAGGTGCTCCTTAAGTTGTCACTTGAGCCATAAGAGCTTTGTCTCATATCAATCTGAGGATGTGTGTAAATGTGCAACCTTTTAATTATTATGACTTAAGAAAATCACCTCAAAAAACACATTAAGCACTAAAAATCACTCTGGTTTCCCTGTATTCCAAGTACATTTTAAAAGCTTATACTTTCCAGCAGTAATTATTTTGAAGTTTAACATTCATATCTTTACATTTTCAAAGTATTATGCAGTTTTTAATATTTTTGACAAGTCAGTAAAATACTTCTGTATGATTTTGAACTTATAGCTGAGAAAAGAATTTAAACAAAAATAAAATTTTTTAAGGATACACAATAAATTAGTGGCAGAACTAGGATACAAATTTTTGACCTCTTAGTTTCTAAGTGAGAAAATTACAAGTATTTGAACCATTTAGATAAATGCACTTTTAATGTATTTCCCTACCACTGTTCTGGAAATCCCTGGAGATGACAGTGTCTTTGCCTAAAATTGGTTCCTTATCCCTCCTTTGGGAGAAAATCCCTTGCAGATAGTACAACTATGTTTACTTCAGGGAGCACACACTTTAACTGGGTGTTGTAGAGATTGGGAGTGTTTCCCCACACTCAGTATATTCCCTCACAGTTAAGAAACCTTCGAAGCATTAAGAGGAAGGGGTTATAAACCCAGATAGGATCTGAGGTGTGCCTCCCACAACATAAACCCATAACAGCACCAGAAAAGAAAACGAAGACAACACACAGGATTTCTCATTCAGAACCACATATTTCCAGGGTAGTTTCCTTGTGAAGAAATAAATTACAATACTTTAATTTCAAAGTGAAAATATTCCCCTGGTAATCATCCATACAAGCTCCATTTCTTTATGGTCTCACTTCTTTTATTCATGGTTTGTTCGTTTTTTTAGATTCTTCAAGTAAACCTGGCATATAACATTAAAACTGCTTTAATTCCAATCCTCTACTGTGAATAATACTTTCATATATTAAGACTTCTGAAAGTGGTATGATTTTAAAATACAACTTGGGTTTATGAACACTGCCACAATGTATCTTCCCTTACAAAACATTTAGTAAATATTTAATATTAAAATCATGTACTTATGATGTGGTACAGTTATAATTAGGTTGGAAATACAAATAACCTACTTGAATAGGTAACTATTATTTGTACCTCACATTTTAATTCTGAAAACCTACTGTTAAACACAAGTATCTTCTATTTGAACTCTTTTCAATTAAGTTCCAATTTCACATTTAAAGCAAATCTATCAAGTGATTCATACTCTATCTTCACAACATATTCATGAAAAACTTGCTATCAGCTCAAGCACTGCAGTCTGTCAGAAACCAATAACAACTCACATCTGCTTAGTACAATTTCATTACTTTTATCTATCTTTCTAGATTTTCTGCTGTTAAAATTCAGGCTATATTCAATTGACAATAATTACAAAGATTGACAACCAGTGTAATGGAGGTGTGGAGAGTCCCCTGCAAATAAATACTGTTAGTAGGAATGTAAACTTGCAGTCTTTTTTTTTTGGTGTTCAATTTGGCAATAATTATCAAAAATTTTAAATTATGCACAAATACTTTTTGACAAGCAAATTCATGTGTATACTTATCTAACAGAAATATCAACATAAGTGAGCCAAGATATACACACAAAGGTCAATGTAGCATTGTTTAAAATAGCGAAAAGTGAAATGAACCTACCTGTGTAGAAAAGATATAACATAGCAGGCCTGAGACTGCTACCCTTAGAAAGCCTTGCTGGCAAGGTCGGCCCATGGCTAGCATCTGGGAACTTGGCTGGTAAACAGTGCCCTACACTGATATAAAGCTTTCCCTGAGTACCCAAACCTGGATATATGAAGCCATCACTGAACTGACGCACTACAGTATATAACCCAGAGCCACTCAGCACCAAGACTCAACTGGTTATAAAAAAATACTTTATTGTTTAAGCCATTTTGAAATGGGACATTAGTGCTTGCAGTCAAAAGTATCTCTCTGGATTTCCATTTCTGTAGGCTTATATAAAATGACACTGAAATTACAAGCCAGAGCCCTGTATTTGTATCCCCAGATGCATCACTTACTAATTTTGTGAATGTGGGCAAGCCACTTTCCATCGGAGGTAGTTTCTCCATTATACAAGTGAAACGATACCTTGTACTTTATAAACACTGTTATGAAAAAAATAGAAGGCAAACCACTATATTCTGTACAATGTTTGTAAACTTTAATGATCAGACAAGTCCTAACAAATAACCTGGTATATAAGTAGCCAATAATGGACCCATACCTCCGATACCTCCGAGTGCCCCAAACCTGGAATATTTAAATCCCAGAAGCTCTGCCCATCCACATTATGAAAACTGTCCCATCTATTACCAGAAACATCTGAAGTCAGTCATGGGAAACAGTTTTGTTTAGTGGCTAGTGTGATAACATAGATTTTAATACATTAAAGTTTTATTTGGGTTAGCATTAGTATTTTGTTTTGAAAAGATTATAGATATCACATGTTGTCTGTCACTCCCAGGACATTTACAGAATTCCTGAATATACACTGCTGGAAAACAACATGGAGTAGATTCAACTGTAAGACAGGCTGAGCCAACCACATGATATAGAGATGGTCTGCTATCGGTAGCAATTCAAATAAGATGGCTCAGGCAATCTCCACTTAAATGTCTCAAATGAGAAATTAACAGGCACATTCAGGAAGCGACAGAACTTTTTTCAGAGTACCAACTATTCTGTACCATAGTCACATTCTGGAATTTACATTACCATTCTTAAAGGTTTTATTAGAAATAATGAGTATTTAAATGTTGTACTCAGTGTATTTACTAATTATAATATACAGATATATGGACAGATGTATACATATACATACACATACATGTGTACATGTAAATGTTAGGCTGAAGGAAGCTTTACAACAAGCACCAAAGAATATTTAACTGGTTGCAGAGGCAGAAACTGAGCTTCCTAAATTATCAATCACATAAGTTACTAACCATGTAAGTTTCATATATTAAAAAATAAAGTAAGATAAAAATTTTAATGTACTTAACCATACAACATATAAAATAGTTAACATACATCATAAACAAATCCATTACCAGATCGCAGATACAAAACAATTAGCCATTCATATGTAATAAACATTAATATTTCAAGGAAAAAGATTTTAAATACAATAGTTACTATTACCAAAACTATACTAACATAGTATAATATCACAAAAAGTTGTAGGAAATATTAATAATTTGCAAATAACAGGATTATTTCTATTACATTCTAAATCCAAATTTTATCTCCCTTTATGCACATTTCATAAAAGAAAATGTTAAAATTAAATTTCAGAATAAATTCTTATTCTAATTTTTTGTACTTTAATCCTAGAACTATGTTAAAGTATTTCCATTTCAAAGGAATAACCTATGGTTTCTCAGAAGAATTATTTTTAATACTGGCAGTCTTACTGTATTTCAATACACAAAATACAAATCTTTTCTTCTGTCAGAAAGTTCAAAATTAAGAACTCTACACCAAGCTCTTTGTTCTGTGTTTTCTTTTCTTCTTGGGTGCAGTGAACTCTAAAGACATAAAATTAAGAAGTCTGTCAGATCCAAAAAAATTATACTTAACTGATGACATACATTAAACTACATGGATGTTTAATTGATATTAAACAAGAATGCCATCACAGCAAAGCTCCAATAAAGAATCTTAAACCTGATATATACATGATTTTTTCTTCAAAATGATACTGTAGTTGAAGACTTACTAATGTAGACCCTAGTCATCCTAAATCATAGTTAATAATAAGCTACTCTGAAATTGCTTCATATGAGTATACTCTCCTTATAATGAGCACGGACCCATATGCAAGATCTGAAAGGTATCTAGGCCAGTGCCAAGAGAGATAAAGTGCCTAAGACTTCAATTTCATTGCAATTAAACCTGAAAATGTAATCCAAAACACTAGTACCATACATCTTTTCGGCTACCACAGCAGATGTCAGAGCCAACACGCAAATAAGTGTCCACCTAGAAATAAGCTGTGAACCTAATAGTTACTGGTCATTAAACACAAAGAAAATCATAGGAGATACAAAAACACGAAATTATGAAAGATGTGAAGAAATATTCTCCAATTAAAACAAAATAATGACAGGAAAAGGAATGAGAAAAGACAAAGAAAAAAATGAAAAAGAAAACAGGTTCCCAGAAGAAAGGCGCAGCCAGGAAAGAGAGCAGCAGGCCACAAGGACAAACTGCCCAGGGGAAAGCAGGTCACAGGTCTGAAAGAGACCTCTGTAAAAAGACAAAACTGATAAAATGCCTAATGTGTCTGAATTTACGAAGAAAAGATTTATACAACTGAGTAAGTGTTTGGGGACAAATCAGAGATAAATACACAGAAAAAATAAGTTAATAAGGCAAAAAAAAAGTTATTAAATCTCTAGGAAAAACAATGAATGCACAGATTAAGAAAGAATCATAGTCTATTACACAGCCCTACTGCCAATAATGTTTTGTAAATGCTGAATAACCAATACAAATAAAATGGAGAGGGTGGGGCTGGGAAGCATATATGTGTTTGGGGTGGGAGGTGAAGAATATAAGAGAACTAAATCCTTGCCTTCCTCAGTGAGAAGTCAATGGATAATCCAGAGAACTTAAGTATTAAGAAATGACGATACAAACACATTATTTAGAGACACAGAGGTAAAGACCACAATAATTAGTAAAGAGTTAAAAGTGATTATCTCTGGGGAGTAAGAAATGGGAATCGGAGTCATAAGACTGTGGTTCCTTATAATGAGCATTATAAAATTATTTGAATTGTTAGATTATGTGCTTATGTAATTATGATTTAATGAAAATCAAATTTTTAGAAATCACAAGCTGATAGATTTTGGAATAGGACTTGCCAACTAGCCATAAAGATGTATGATTAATAGTTCAAACACAGTAAAAGCCAGAAAGTAAGACTGGGAAGAAAGTACAGCCTGAAACTCACCATGAGATTGTGAAGACTGTTTTATGCTGACCACAGAAGCAAACCACAAAAGCATTCAGATTTCTGAAGGAATAAATACTCCCTTTTACTTGTTTATTCCTCGTCATCTATATGCTTCATAGCACCCTGTTTCTCTTTACTATAATGTACTAGCTTGTTATCCTCCCAAACTAAACTGTAAAGTCCTTGGGGACACAGACTGATATGATTCATTCAACAAATATTTACTTGGGTCCACTATGGCTGGTCACTTGTGCTCAGATCTATAATCATTGTGATTAAAATAAAATGATTGTTAAATTCTTGTGTTATATATCTTTATATCCCTGTATCCGAGTGCTTGAAACACAATAGACACTCAGTAAATGCTTGCTGGATGAATACAGAGCCCAAAGGGAAAAAAATCAACAGGCATTATTATTAATACACATCATATTCATTATCACTGATGAATTATCAATTGCTACTTTTAAGTGTCTTAACAGTATGATTAATACTAATCTCCAATGTGCCAAAGATAAAAACATCACAAGAACATACAGCCATTCATCATGCCTTTAATACTCTATGAGCATAGCTTCCCTTCAGTAGTTTAACAAAATTTGATCTGTACCTGATTCACTACAGCTTTTGTTCTCCTCATCTTCTTCTGTAATTACAGGCATACTCAGACTTAAACATTTATCTTCCTTATGTATATTCTGCATATCATCTGGAAATAGAAAAAAATGATTTTATATGAAAACAAAGAATGTTACTCTTTCAGAAAAAAATTTACACAAATAATGTCATTCTTATAACAAAAATTATGTTTAAATTAAAAGCCAAAATTGTAATGGTAAACAAATATGCATTTTAAAATACGTATCTTTTTTAAGTATTAATATATTTCTATCTACGCTTTGAAAATAATCTCTAATTCTTCCATTAAAGTAAAGAAAATGGAAAAAGGAAGAAACAAAATTAGCCAAACATAGATTTCTTATCCAACCTTTATCACACAACACAGGTTATATCTGCTGACATTAGGGAATAATTATGTGTGTTACTTCAACTTTATCAGTTAATCTTAAATGTAATTTTAAAGTTAACAGCTTTGTTTTTGAATGAAGACACACTTTCTTTTATCGCCACACATGCTCTGCAAGATATATTTCCCTAGTCAAAATCTGCCACTGACTTTGTATTTTCCAAAACATTGAAAGTTTTCTCCATCAACCTTCGGTATTGATTAAATCCATTGTCATTATCAGGTCTCATTTAACACATACGTTCTATGCCCTAACAGCAACCCCCGCCCCAGAGTCATTCTTTATTCCTCTTGCTGCCTTATTCTTCTCCACAACATTTTTAGCACCTCGTATATCATAATTTGTTTCATTATAGTCTGCCTCTTCCCACTAGATAAGCTTCATAAGGATAGATTTTGGTTTAAAATGATGTACTCCAGCACTTAGAAAAGTGCCTGGCATATAGTAGGGCCTCACTAAATATTAAATGATTAGATGTGGATTTGACTACTTTATAATATAATACTTCACACAGTATATATGTTAATAAGTGCCTGTCAGCAGAAGAGGCAAATTAAATGAAAATGAGTTTAAGCTTTCTGCTCTGAACACATGTATGCTGGAATCTTAATGGTGTACAGATTTTATGAAGAGACTGTTTTAAGACGGATTGAGTAAACTGTGGCAAAAAGCTTCCATTTTAAACACAATTCAAACTTAACAAAATAATAGCAACTTCTCTTTAAGTCATCAAAATAGAATTTCACCTTTACTTGCAAGTCCTACATATTAACTACAATAATTTTTACATGATTTTTAAGATAATCTTTTAGAAAATCTTACCATATCTAATCATGTTTTTTTAGACTTTGAACCGATAGAATTTTTCAGTTGTTCACGAAATTATAATCAGTATGATCTATCCAAAATTATTATTATTCACAATCTTTTAGCCATGTCCATTATAATTTTTCTACTTATAAAAAGTGTAATTATATGTCCATCCATATCAATTA
This sequence comes from Pteropus medius, assembly GCF_902729225.1. Classification (NCBI taxonomy): domain Eukaryota; kingdom Metazoa; phylum Chordata; class Mammalia; order Chiroptera; family Pteropodidae; genus Pteropus; species Pteropus medius. The sequence continues at coordinate 2,648,981 of NW_024340695.1, read as the reverse complement.
TAGTGTTTTTTTATCCACATTTACAACCTAACAGAATTTATCCAACAATGTCAAGGGAAGGATTTTTGAGTTAAAAAAGTGGCCACTGAGAAACAAACCTTCATCTAGTCATATGATGATTAACTACGTTTTAGAGATCTAGTACTTCTACATTAAATGAATAGGCTTAAAAAAGAAAAAGCAATGTTCTCCAAAAACTCTTTAAAATACAATGCTTCATCCCCTAATCATGCAGCCAGGAACCAAGGATGTTTATCTCAAAGTCCACATATTAAATACAGCTCATGAACTTTAGCCATGGGTATGTTCCTCAGAACCCAATTTACATTATCCGGAACCTAATTACATTTCTTTTACAGAAAACTGAAATGAATGGCCAATCAGTTTTTTAAACATTGCAGTTAAGAAGCAGCGAAAGGGCAAAAAAAAATTGCTACAAGCCTGCACACCGAGAACAGAAAGAAGACACGTATCATAACAAATGTGACAGAAAAACTATTTTTAAAAATAAGACCTAAGAGCTGACACAAAAACTGCAGCATGGAGACATAAGTATAAACCGCTCCAAACACATAAGACATGTCTTGATTGGATTGTTATATTATAAAACCCAGTAAAATAACATGCTCATGAGGATAACCCTGAGTCTTAGAGAGAAAATTAAATTATATTCAGGATATACTGTTCTAGAAAATAGGAGAGCATAAAAAACATTTTAGTATTTTTCTAATTATAAAAATTATAAATGCACATTATAGAAGACAAGAAACATAAAGAATATGTTTTAAAAAGATAATCAACCAGAATAATTAAACTTTTAAAAAGCAAATTTTGATATTTAAATCCTTAACCTCAGTTAGTCACAAAACTAATTCCCCAGAGGATGTCAGGTATAGTTTTACTATGCTCAAAGCTAATTGTGTGAGATGCAATTATAAGAGACTTTTGCTTAATCTCAAAATAAATGATTACTAGAGAGGCAGCTACACTTTATAAAACTTACTTAAGGGCCTATCTAATTTAAGCTCCAGATCCACATTTCTAATTACCTGACAGACAGCAAGTATAGCCGTTAAAAGATTCATGCTTGGATTCATACAGACGGTCATTCAAGTCTCAACTCTATTTATTACCTAGGTGACCTCCAACATGTGAAAAAAGTTTGGTCGCTAATAAGTGTTACATAAATAATAATTGTTATCATCTTCACCATCATATCATCATTACTATTACTGACATCCTTCCAGAAATATGCATTGTATTCAATGAATGGTGAACAGGTATATCCAAACACTGAACACCTACTTATGTGCTAGATAGTTATTATAGGAATTGGACTTGGAAAGGCAGATTGGGGCAAATTGTGCCCCCCCACCCCCACAAAAGTTTCATGCTGTGATCCTTATTTCTATTAAAAGCATCAACATTCCCCCAGTTACTTAAGCATTAAGTGTCCTTGTCTCATCCCTCTCCATTAGCCTGTATATTTAGTTACCTGTAGATATACATGGCTCTCATATTTGTCAGTCTGCTTGTCTAATTCCTACAATCACCTGGGCAGATACCCATTACTTCTACACAGACTTTTACTTAGTAGTCCTGTTTTTAGTTTGTTCCCACCTACCTACCACACTACTCCTAAATTGATTTTCTTCAAAGAAAACTGGTCATACCATCTTCTTGCTCAGAAGTCTCAGATGACGCTTCCTCTTCCTACCAAATTAAGTCAAAATTTCTTGGTTCCACATTAGATACATCCTTTATACTCCAGGCAAAATGGACCTCTCCCTCTAGACTTTCAACTACTTTGCCCATTTTCATGCCAATCCTTCTACTTGTCTTAGCCTACGGAATGGTTTTATTAAAATTTTTGGATTTTTCCTAATCACTAAATATATTATCACATAAAATTCAAACATTATAGAAATTTATGGACTTAGACATTTCTTATGGTCCCATCCCTTAGAAATAACAACTGTTAATATGCTTCTAGATTTCTTCAATGGCATATATTGTGTTCATGCATACATATATTTTTATTAACAGAAATGAAATCATATTTGTTTTTAAGAAGACATTCTCACCAAGCAATGTATCAATATATTTTGGTCATGTTTCATGTCAATATATATGTAACTTTCCCCAGCTTTTTAATAACTGTAAAAAATTCCTTTGTATGGACTACCAATAATTTTATGTACTCAATTTTTAATGTTGTTTATGTCCTGTGTGTTTCTGTCACTTGCAAAGGATAAATTACTAAAAATTAAATTGCTAAGTTAAAAGGCAGTACATTAAAAATTTTGAGAGATGATTCTAAATTGATCTCTAAACAGGATGTGCCAATTTATACTCCTATTTCAATTCAGATTTTATCTCCTCACACTTTCATCATAAATGGGTATTCAGTTATCTTTAATCTTTGCCAATTTAACAAATTATATTAAAATCATGATTTAATTTACATTTCTTTGCTTATTAATGAAGTTAAATATCTCTTCATATGAACATTGACTGTCTGTACTTTGTAAAGTGCCTGTTGGTGTCCTAAGCCCATTTTTCTACTGGGTGGTGGCTCTTTTACTAATTTATACGATTTCTCCTAAAATTAGAAATTTTAACATTATCATATATGTGCTGCAAATAGTTTCACAACACCTTTTGCTTTTTATGGACCATAAGGCACCTCTTTTTGAAAAAACTAGGAAATCAAAAATACCTTTCCACCTTAAGGAAGTGAACTTTTAATTAAAAAGAAATTGTGAAGTTAAGTACCTGGATCTTGATTGAGAAATAGAATAACGAATTACTTCTGCTTCAGAGTACTTAAAATATCTTCTAAGCTAAAAAGCTGGTGAGCTGGAATAGTTACGACTGAAGATCCGAATTCAGATCACATTTTATTATACTTTCTTTTTCATGGGTTAAATCTTCCCTAACATGTCTATGTAAATTCAGTAACAAATCTTGGATGTGTTAAAGAACTTGTCCTTAAGTTAATTTCAGACTTCATGAAAATGTTTTATTAACTACATTAATAAAATATGCTAGTGAAAAGAGTAATATTTCATAAATAATATCTGTTAAAACATTTAAGATGAAACAGAACTTTCATTTCATTTCTTTCCTGTCTTATACTTGCTCCTCCTCTGTTCCTCAACCACATAAAAACAAAAACAACCTGTTTTTCAAGTGTTTAAGAAAGCGTCTTGGCTTACCTCTCTGCTGCTCTTGTACAAAGTAAGGTTAACTATTAATAAAAAAAAGTTTGTGCACATTTCTAAACCTAACTATCTTTGATACCTTAGGAAAAAAACATTTTAATCTATCAGAAGTTATTTTTTTAAGTATAATCAAACTAATGAATCTTCTCATAACCTTTGGTTTGGTTTTGGTAACTGAACTATTAATAATATATAACAAAATTCACCATTTTTAATGTGCAGACTTAGCAGTTTGAACAAGTGCATAGTTATGCAATCACCACAGCAATCAAAATACAGAAAATTTTCATCATGCCAAAAATTTCCCTTGTGCTCTTTTGCAGTCAACACCTTCTTCCACCCCCAGTTCCCAGGAACTAATGATCAGTTTTCTGTCTCTATAGATTTGCCTTTCCAGAATGTCTTCTAAGTGGAATCATACAGTATGTAGCCTTTTGTGTCTGGCTTCTTTCATTTACTGCTATGCATATGAAATTCATCCATGTCATTACAATGCTTCAGTAGTCCTTTATTGCTGAGTAGTATTCTACTGTATGATTATACTAGTTTGTTTATCCAATGGCCAGTTGAAGATCTTTAAGCTGTTTGCAACTTTTCACAATTATGAATAAAATAAAACTACTATAAACTTTTATGTATAAATTAATGTGTGAATATACATTTTCATATCTCTTGAGTAAATATCAAAGAGAAAGGCTGCTAGTAAATACAGTGAGTGTATAATTAACTATTAGGAATTGCCAGTTTTCCAAAGTGACTGCACCATTCTGGATTCCCACCAGAAATGTATGAAGGTTCCAACTGTTCTACATCCTCACCAGCTTTTGTTATATCCAATTTTTTTGTGTTTTTTGGTTTTTGTTAACATTCTGACAGGGAAGAGTAGAACGTCATTGTGATTTTAATTTGCATTTCCCTAATAACTAAAGATGCTGAGCTTCTTTCATGTGTTTGCCATCCACATATTTTCTCTGAAGTGTCTGTTCAAATCTTTTACCAACCCATTTTTATTTTTATTTTTTTATGCCTATAGCACCTAGTATTCCTAGGTGGTCTCCCATCCAAGTACTAACCAGCCCAACCCTGCTTAGCTTCCCAACCCATTTTTAAATAGAGTTGTTTATTTACTAAGTTTTGAAGTTCTTTATATACTCTGGATAAAGATATTAGGTTTGTATCTTCCATGTTTTTACTCCAGTCTGTGGCTTGTTTTTTCATTTTCTTAACAGTGTCTTCCAAAAAATTTTAATTCTGAGAAAGTCCAATTTACCAATATTTTTTTCTTTTATGGTTTGTGTTTTCTGTCATATATAAAAAAACTTTGCCCAAACCAAGATCACATTTTCTATGTTTTCTTCTATAAGTTTTATAATTTTAGGTTTTATATTTAGGTCTATGATCCATTTTGAATTAATTTTTGTATATGCAAGGTATGAGTCGAGGATCTGTTTTTTGCATATGGATATAAAAATGTATCAGTACCATTTATTGAAGACTATCCTTTTTCCTCATTGAATTGCCTTTGCACCTTTGTAGAATACAAAGTTAAGCATACATATATGGCTCTATTTCTAGATTCTCTACTCTTTTCCATTGATTTCTGCGTCTATCTTTTGGCAGATAGCACATTGTCATGATTTCTAAAGATTTATAGTAATTTTTCAAAACTGTTTTGGCCTCTAGTTTTTTTGAATTTTCAAATATATTTAAGAATTGGCTTGTTAATTGATACATAATAACCTTCTAGAGATTTTTTTATTGGTATTGCATTTAATGTACAGAACAATTTGGGAGTAGTTGACATCTTAACAATATTGGATTTTCTAATCCATGAAGACCATATCTCCATTTATTTTTTTTATTCCTTTCGTCGTTTTGTAGTTTTCAGCATACAGATCCTGTACATTATTTTGTTACCTATAAAGTATTTTTGCTTTTGGTTTTACTGTACTTTCTCTAAAATATTTCTAATTATTCATTGTTAATATAGTTCAGAAATACTAACCCTGAACCTTATGACCATGCTAAACTCAGTTCTGGTAGCTATAATGTAGCTTCTGTGTAAAAATTAATTTCATTTGCAAACTCACAGTATTATTTCTTCTTTTTCAATCTAAACATCTATTATTCCCTTTTTTTGTCTTATCACTGGCTAAGACTTTTAATATGATGTATAATAGAAGCAATGAGAGCAGACATCCTTCCCTTGTTCCCAATTTTAGGGAGAAAGTATTATTTCACCATTAAGTATGATGTTAGCTGCAGTTTTTCATTTTTTATCATGAATAAATGCTAAATTTTGTCAAATATTTTGTCTACATATATTGAAATTATATAGGTTTTCTTCCTTATTCTGCTAATATGGTGAATAATAAATAATTTTATATTCCTGGGATAAACCATAGTTTGTCCTAATACATTGCCCCTTTAATATATTGTTGGAATCAAGTTACTAATATTTTGTAAGGATTTTCAGATTTATGTTTATGAGGGATACCAGTCTTTAGTTTTCCTTTCCTATAAGGTCAATAAGCTGAGAAATGTTCCTTCTGGGGTTTTCTGAAAGAATGGGATTGATACTATTCCTTTCTTAAACATTTTCTAGAATTCCCAGTGAAGCCATCTGGGAATTTAATTTCTTCAGTAAACACAGAAGTACTCATATTTTTTTTATTCCTTCTTGTATTGGTTTTAGAAATTTATATAATTTGGGATTTTTTCAGTAATACCCATAAGTGAAATTCGCCTAACAGTTTTCTTCACAATATCTGCTACCTTTGTAAAAAGAACTAAAAATTCTCCTTTAGAAGAATTTCTTGATTATCCTTAACAAATGTGGTATCTCCTCCTCTGAATTCTCCGTGTACTTCAAGCAACAGAACTTAATCATATGTGGACCATATTAAAGGCATTTAACTTCAATCTCCTTCCACTGCCTCAATATAGGGGGAAAAAAAATTAAAAGACGGTAATATATCTTCATATACTGCTGCAGTAGCTAGGAGTGTGTTTTATATTAGGCATTAAATATTTACTAATGTTTCTAATACCTTTTTTCTCCCCTTGGGTCTGCTAATCAGATTTCAACTTTATGTATGGTGAATATATATTATTTGTGTAAATTTAAAAATTTAAACTATTGAAATATATAGTCATTTTTTAAGAACCAAATACCAAAGTTAATTTTATAGATACACTATTTCAAAAGAAGGTACAGTTTAATTAGTGCAGCTTGAGGGAAATATGGTTTATAGCATGCTATTATCATACTCACCTTATTCTACACGTGTTTGTTTCACACATGAAAATTACTAATAAAATATGCCCTGGAAAATTCTAGATTGATTCTATAAGTATCTAGCTATATCACTTTGGGAGAAGTTATTTAATCTACATGGGCCTAAATTTCATCATCTATGAAACAATAAATTTGATGATTCCTAGAGTTCCTCTCAGCAGTAAAATTCTAAATATCTAAGATAATTTACTTTTAATCTCACAAGGTTCTCAAACAAGTATCTAATCCCTTTTAATAATGAAAAAAAAGCAAGGGGACATTGTAAATAAGACCTATTCACATTTGTTGAGTCTCAAAAAGACTCTAAAAAGTTACCTCTTTTTCTGGAAGACATCTTCCTTCCTGCCGATTTCAATACTTCTTTGTTTCTTTTCTTCCTAGTTGCTTTGATTTGTCCTTGACCAGATGCAGAATCAGAATCAGAAGAGTCAAGTTTGACTTGACGATGCCTTCTTGACTTGGATGCCTTAAAAGTTAGAAATCCAATTAACCACAATGAATCACAAAATGAATGCAACTGACAAAGATGAAACAATCAAAGATGAGGAAAGATTTGCAGAATTACTGTCATAAAGTACTTTACCATTATACTAGCTTGCTTAATATCTGTTGCATGTATATACTCTTACCTCTACAAAGGAAAAGTTTCCTGCAGTTGTCATCATCATCTGCTCAAACTGGGTTAAAATGTGGTTGTTGTGGTTGCACGATTGGGAAATGGAGGTGTAAAGGACAAGTACTGTTTTTTACTGAGTAATAACCTTTTCTTCCTTCTAATATTTTATTTTCCTTAGTTACTACCACATGTTTCGAGTGAAACTACTTTATGCCTGGCTCCAGGTCTGGCCATGTGACACTGATCTAGTCAAAATGAGTTTCACATCCCAATGGCCACCGTGATTTGTTCAGGAGTGGGCAGATGATCTGTATTGTAGCTAATATAACTCAATTTTAGAATTCTGTTTAACTATTAGGAAGGAAAATTCTCCATTTCCACTGAACCTATAGCTGGGAACACGCAAGGCTAGAGCTGTCATGAATAGCATTTGAAGAAAGTGAAAGAAACATAAAAGGCAGAAATGGAGGGAGAATCCAAGGACTTTTTAGTTACATCAGTCAATGAATTCCCTTATTTGCTTAAGCAGAGTCCTAACTAACACAGGAGTTTTCAGTTAACGTCACATATGCAGTGCAGGTAGGTATTAACAATTGTTTAAAGGCTACCATGTACCGTATGTTAATTGTACCTCAATAAAGGAGAAAAACCACAACTATGCAATTACACACACATATAACAATTTATGGGAGTTATAATTTAATTGTTTAATGATTTTTAAAAAATTATTTCATAATGTCTTAAGACATACATTAAACATCAATTACCACTATGTAATACAGAAACAGTTCTGGTTTAAAAGAATTTGGAATAATTAATTTATTGTTCTTGGGGCTGACATTCAACAATATTTTGTACATAATTAACTGTGATACAGCAACTATATAACACTTAACTAACCTATAGTCTCTTTTAATTTTTTTATTTATTCTCTTATATCTCTACAACCAGAAAATGATAGTAATTTCTCACAGAATAAAGACATTCTTGGATTCATGAAGAAAATCCAGGATAAAATATGGGATTAATCACATAAATTTATCAGTGTTCCCTCCTGAAACCCACTAAAATAAGAGTAAAGGAACAAAAATGATCTCACAAAACATCACAAAACACAGATAATAAGAAACAAAGCTGCTATAAAAAAAGATAATAAAATTTGAAAGTGGGAAAGTGAGCGATACCTGACAACAGAAAGAAGAAACCTGAAATCTTATTGACTATATTGAGGAAGTTACTATAACACAAGCTGATCCAAGGAGATCAGGAAATGGAGTCATCAGAAATGAGCTAAAAAAAATGGGTAGACAGGTTGAAAATCTACAAAGTAAATAGTATCTCATTTCCCAGGCTTAAAAGTAAAGAACTGATCCCCGCCCCCCATATAAAAAAAAGGAGGTTTGCTCCCTGGAGAGGCTAAACTAGAGAAACTTTAGGCTTGAGGAAACTGGTATAGCTAAGGAAGGGCATAGAGCCTCTTACTGAAAATAGTTTAAGTGAAACCTGCAGAAGGAATAGCAAGCCTCTCAGCTGATTCTCTAGGTAGGCTCCCCAGACATTGGCAGCTTATTTACCACCGTCTTCCCCCAGACAGGGAATGGAAGATTGCTATCTGGTAAAAATGACTAGATCCAAGAAAAAGAAATATAGAGGTTAAAAAGCTACTCTTAAATATGATCTGAGGCTCTTCAAACATTTTAAAAAAGCCACCAAAATAAAAGACAGAAATCAAAATAAATAAAAATAAGAATTCGGGGATGGGGAGGGGAGGGGAGGGGAGGAAACTTCAAAAAACTATCATTAACATCCTCAAAGAGATAAGATAATGCATCCCGGGTAGGGTGGGGGTAAGATGAAGAATACATCTTTTTAACTAAAAAGATTGAGAGAAGACAAAAATCTTAGTAATAAAAACATGTCAGCAGAAATAACTTAATGGTTCAGAAGATAAAATTTAAGAAATCTCCCTAAAAATAGAGATTGAAAACAGAAAAGAAAAATAAGAAAATAAAAGTTCAAGAAAAGCAAAAGAGCAAAAATGCAGTAAAGAATACTATCAAAGAAACAATACCAAAAATTTCTCAGAACTGAAGGCTATCAGACCAAAAAAATGCCCACCATGAGAGTCAAGAACAATGATGGGAAAAAGACCAACACCAGATTACATTATCATGAAATTTCAAGACTCCAGGGATAAAGAGAAAATCCTAAAACCTTTCACGACCAGGAATACGAAAGCTAGAAGACAATAAAGAACAATGGCATAAAAAACTGGCATCAAAATGCCAGGTAAATACCAGAAGACATAACTAAAAGAGAAAATGTTGAAGACCGTTGTCTCTTGAGATTAGAAATCTAAGGGTGGGAAGTGGTAGAGCAGAAGATTATATAAGCTATGTAGCATTGTCAGACTTTTAAAACTATGTACATGTATCACTTTGATGGAAAATAAAAATGTAATTTAAAAAGCATCCAGTCAACTGCTAAATTATCTTACTAAAGAAATAACTTACCTGAGCAATAACTGAAAAGGCCTTTGATTTTATTTTCGCTAATGATTCTGCCCTTTCGCATCTCTGGAAGTAAAAAAAAAAAAAAAAAAAAAAAAAATAGTGGGAAGGGCAAGTAAGTTAAAAAACACATAAAGAATTAAATGAAATCATTTAAAACCGAATAGGAAATAGGATTTGAGATAGAAGGTAGGGTAAAAGGAACTAACATTTATTGGACATATATTGAGTAAAGACACAAACATACACCACATTCTCATAGCAGGTGCCATGATACCATCCTCGCAGCTATTAACTGTTTTCATTAAGGATTTAAAAGGATAAGAACAAAAGCCTTGGTGATCAGGCCATTCCCTGCTCATCTGCCTATGCCCAAAGATGGCTCTTTGTCTCATCCACTGAGACAGATGAAAACTCTGGAGGCAGGAAGCAGACTGGTTGAAAGTGTGACAGGAAGTGAGAAGAGAAATTTTACAAGAGCCTTGTTCTGCCCCTATAAAGACTCAGGACACTGTCCACCATCATCCTTCTCTACCCCTACTGAAAATTGTTAACATCCTCACTCACAGTCTATATCTGATGTGGTCTTTCACAAAATTTCCAGTAAAGAACTGACTAGCTCTTCAAAGAATCCATGTTTCATAATTTTCTAAGATACTTATTATAACACTGACCAAGAATTATGTTTAGTATATGGAATCACAGCCACACATAAAATAAAAAGAAGCTAATCAAACTACTGCCTTGTAAGCAATTCTATAGTGAATTTTTCTGACCTCTGATTCTTGTGAATTTCCTTCTCTCTTTTCTTCTCCATCTTTAGCTTTTGATTTTGAGGGATTCTAAAAGAGCAAAAAAATTTATACATACACATTAACAGTTCAAATTAACTAAAATTAATTGCAAATCAATTTCAGAACAATGAGAATCATTTCCTTTTTATTACTGAAAAACTAAAAGATTGTTTCCTGTTATTGCAGCAGGGTTCACCACCTGACAAGATTATGTTCAAGTTTCAGAAAAGTTCTAAAATTAATCAATAAAATGCCCAAATCTTCCTAACTAATGAAGGATAACATGCACTTTTTGTGATAGTTAAGAAAATTGGTTTATTCTTCTTTACTTCAGGTTTTCAGACATCTTGGTAATGCTCATTAAAGACAGTTTATTTATTAAAAGAGAGTATTATAATAGATTTTTACATTAAATCTCTAGGTCATTTGTGGCAATTAAAGTATTCTAAACATTCTAAAATGTGTTATCTCATTAAAATAAATGTGAGTAAAGGAAGCAAAGTATTTCCTTCTTCCCAAGACTGTCATCTCCTCATCACTTTCTTATATATTTTTTCTAAAATTAAGTTTGAGCCAGCTCCCTTTATATAATGGAAAGCCAAAAAGTGGCAATGTATCTTTCTGAAAAACAACATGTAAGATAATAATACCTATCTAGCATTTGAGAAAACACTAATACATTATCTCACATATAGTAGTAAGTAATCAGAAATTGCTTATTTTTACTTTTTAGTAAGTATTTACTAAAATAAGATGAAACAGTGGTTTCAAAGGTAAATTTAGAAAGGCTGGCCTTTAGGTTTCCAGAGTAAAATAGTTCTCCAGCTGAAAAGGTTAATGTGGAATACAGATAGCTCTAGCCTCGGTATTTGGATCAGAAAACTGAACTGAAGATTTGTGATGAGATCTGTAAGTGGATAAACCAAGGCCGGTAGAGCATGTGGTAAACAGAGAGGCAGACCCCCTATTGCAATGAGAGAGGCCACCACTCAGGTCTAGAACCTGCTGCCCTGCAGCAAAGTGGAAACGGTGCTACTAAAACTCTGATTTTTAAGAGAAGTTGGGATGTCTAGAATTGTACAAGTCTACAAGTATTTAAATGTTAGTAATTAACTCAAATTTTTAAAACAATGTTAGGATCAATGTTGTACTAAACAAAGCACATCTGTGTGCAGAATTTGGCCCAAAGACTGCCAATCTGTGGTATACTAAGATGGCTTATTCCTCTATATATGTATATATAACATTATTTAATTATATATTATATCATTGTTATTAATTATAATTTCATAATTACATATATAATTATACATAACATCTGTTTGTAAGGTTAAATAACATCACATAGCTAATAAGTGGTAAAGAAAAGTAAATATATAGGAATGTCGCTATACAGGAATGCAGCTCCTCAGCTAGGCTGACTCTCAACATTATCAACCACATCTAGCTGTTACTATATAATGCAAATGCAAAGGTGAAGTATCAAATGAACAGTCACATACCTTCCTGTCTCTGTGCCACTGCTGATGCTCTAAAACTATGTTCTTAATATTGTCAAAAAAATCATCCTTTATCAAGCTGAGGGCTTTGTCTGGATTGGATTTATCAGCTGAAATTACATGTTTCATGTTCTGATAATGATCATGAACATTCAGCATTTCCTAAAGGTGAAAAGATGTCTTTTATTTCAATTTCATAGGAGAAACTTAAAGGCAAAAGCAACACAAAATAAAATGACATTCTAAAGTGACCGAGTTAATAAGGAATAATATGCTACAATATATTAAAAATAATATAATCATGCAAACAAAATAGTATAACCTTATTAATGAAGACACTGCTTTCCAGGGAAATAGATTCATTGACTTCTACTCAACAAACATTAAATAACGGGCAAAGACTAGTTAACATAGGACTGCATTCTAGAATATAACAAAAATTATTTGTGGTATGACAGATCATTAAAAATCACTAATGATAACTAAGATCACTTTTTTATTTCATATTGTTACATCAAGGCTGTTTACATAGTTATGCTCAGCTGGAAATTCCTATATAAGGACTCTCATCCAATTCTCTGCAGAGATGTGCTGACTTTCACAAATCTCAAAACCTATGTTCCTGTCCCCATGAGCTTCATCATTACTTCAGTGTTAAGATTCAGGACTAAAAGAAATAAAGGAGGATTTATGACACTAGTTGAGGCATCATTTATTAATTATGCCTTCCTCCCCCAGAAACCTCCTAATAGGCAAGTCTATGGGGTAAGAAGAAAGACAGGACATTATAGGCAGACTTAAGAAATAAGGAAAAAAACATTCTATGATTGGTTAAAATCATTATAATAATTTGCCGTATCCAGTAGATGAAGGATAATCACAATATATAGTTAACAATAAAACAATTTTTTTTTAATTTCAAGAGAGTAAAAGCAAATTTACCTCTAATACATCAGAAGTGATAAGTTTCATTACACGATCATTTGGGTCCTTAAATTCTTCCGTAACTTCAGCTCGCTGAATTTTTTTCTTCATTCTATATGACAGCTATATAATAATGAATGTCTTTTAAAGTGGATGTTTTTAAGTACAGAAATAAGTAAGACAGCAGTAAAAACTGTCTATCAGTAAACATGGGTGAAACAAAAACAGCTCTAAGTCTATATTTATTAAATGATCTATTTTTCAAAGACTATTAGACTTTTGAAACAACCCTTAAGATGCCATGACACATGCTTATAAATCCAGATAAGATTCGAGAAGCTCCATAATTTGCCAGCTGATGGCAGAACCAGAATTAGAACCCCGTGCTCTTTTAATCTAGTGTCTCAACAGTCATAAGATCAAAGAAATATCATATTTTATTAGTGGAAGCTTCAACTTTTCACTGACTGACATTAAAATTCCTCGGTCCTCTTTCAGTAGTACCCTTCTTGATGTCTGAGTAAAGAAATGAGCAAATGCAGATGCTGAATTTAATTCCCTCTTCTAAATATATGCTTAACAGATGGCATCCAGAAACACATGAAATTTAAAAAACAGAGACTGGATTTTTGTTTGCAACAAGAAGTAATCGGAAAGCATATTCTCCTATTTTAAGAAGCCTTTCTATAAGTATTGGAAACTATATAATAGTCTTTCCACTCTATGTAGACTGAGGTATTTCATGGACAATGAAGCATAATTTCTCATTATGAAAAAAACAATCTGAGTAACATACCAATTTGGGCATTGCTGTAAAGTGGAATGCTCTGTCTAGTCGTAGCTTCCTAAAAATGTAAGCTGCATCAAAATGTTGTGCATTTATCAAATCTTGTTGAAATTTTAAAACTTCGTCCCAATCCTTCAAGGCAACTCTAATCTGCAAAGAAGAGGAGCAAAACAGTTGTTAGTAAATGCAAATCTTCTTTCACAAATGTATTATAATTTTGAAACACTGGCATTTCTATTTAAATCAGCTTGTTGTAAAATTTTGTACCTCTTTCATATTTTTGATAGGGGATAACAACACACCAAATATTACCTTTTGTTTTGGTTGACATAGTTGAGTGTTATATAATCCGTATAGCAGATACAAAGCACCAACTCTGATCTGGAAGGTGTATGGAGGTAAAAAATATCGCCAAGCCAAAGCTAAAGCTTCTTTTGTAAATGTGTTCTTTTCTAAATTTCTCATTCTACCACTAGAAAACAAAGAGAAAATATATTATGACTTTAAGTAAATGAGTAATGAACAAAAATTAGAAGTGGTGCATTCTAGCTGCTACTAGAAACAAATGAGCATTCCACATCTGATTGCTTCCTGATTCAAACACAAAGACCTAATGTTCTGCTGTGTTTCTTCTGTGTTTATGAGGCATAAGCATACACTAGGTAAACATGACACTTCTTCATAAAGCATCAACTTGACTTGCTGAATTGATAAGCAGAAAGAAAAGGGTTACAAATTATTCCTGGTTAAGAATTTAAAATATTTAATAGATTAAAATAACCATGGTTATGTTACAGAATAAAATACAAAAGTTACATGCATTTTAATATATAATGGATATTTTCCCCAATACTCTCAGGGATTCACACTAAAACTCATTTGTCTTTAGGACACTCAGATAAAAAAAATTTAGAGACCACAATACAATATCACCCATCCCATCCTTCCACTTCCGCAGGGCAAAGCTCACCAAAGTAAAGAAGGAGCAGGGTAGGAATGCAGATTCCACTATACTCTCAAAGCCTGGGCTCTTCAAATAATAAATACAGTAAAAGAATGCAAAATACTTAGTATAGCACAGGCAACCAAAGCAATTTCTAAAGAAAATCCACCACTCCTCAAGTGGTCTCTACTTTTTTTTCTCATTTTAGGTTTTCTTCATTAGCTTAAAATTGAGGTAACCTCAACACTTTTCTCCTTTTGAGTTCAAGGAAAAATTACTTTACTTCCTTAAACCTCAATTTCTTCACCTATAAGACATCTATTATACCTAGTTTTCAGAGTTGTTCTATGAAATACATTAAGATATAAATGCATTACATTTAAGAGCCATTAAAAAAATAATTTCTCTCCTTTCGTTAATCTACAACAAATATCTCTTCATCCTCCATCCTCCGCAATGCGCAAACTACATCGGTAATTATTTTACATAGACAGAGAGAAAAAAAGAGAACTTTTATAATTTTATTCATTAAACAAAGTTTTAATCACAAGAACTCATTCATTCAATCAATTATTTAGCCTTTTCAATATTATATGTATTATACTAATGGATAACAGATTCAGAATAACTGTCTTCTAAATATATGAAGAGCTCTGTCTACTGGAGGGAAAATTAAAAAGCAATAATAATAATAATAATACACATTTACTGAGTACTTACGGTGCACTTAACACATATTAACTCATTTAATACTCAGAATTACAATATGAAATATTATCATTGTTCCTATTTTACAGATAAGGAAGCTCAAGCATGGTAACTTACGAAAAGTCAGTTAGTAGACTCTGATTTACATTCAGGAAGCTGGGTTCCATAATCTGTGCTCTTAACCTTTTGAACTACACGCTTACAGTAAAATGTGCTAAATCAAGAGATAAAATAAGCAGAGTGCTACAGGAAAAAAAGAGCAAAACACCTGCTTAGTCTAGAAGGGAAAAAGAAGATTTCACTGAGGAATTGTCATATGAGCTTAAACCTGAGTGCAGAATAAGGTGGCCAGGCAAAGGGAGTTGGGAGAAAGCTCCAGGCTGAGGAAACTCCTGTAGAGGGCCACAGACAGGTGCTGGAGCAAGAAAGTGAGTGCATGGAAGGGATTAATAGATGAAGCTGCAGAGATGGGCAGAGGCCAGTCATGGAGGGTCTTGCCAGCCATGTCAGAGAATTTGACTTGTATCCTAAAGGCAATGGAAACCACTAAAGCGTGGTTAGCAGGGGAGTGACATAATCAAATTTGCACTTTAGAAAGACAATTCTGTTGTAGAATGAATTCGATCTTGCAGGATTTTGTCTTTGCTTAGGTGTTTGTTTTGAAATATGGGGTTCGAAGAGTACAAGCCTGGAGGACGGCAAATGATGGTGACCTGGGTCAGGATGGATCAGTGGAGATGGAGAAGGAAGTTCAGAAGAGCAGGCAGGCAAAAATACATATTCGGGAAAAGGCCGCAAAAAAATGCAACCAAAGCCAATGAAATCGCCCCCAGAAAAGCGCAGAGCCTGAGCACTGGAGAAGGCCCAGGAGAGAAGAGATGGCGTTCCAAGATTGAGGCTTTTCTCAGCCTTTCCCAGGTGCTGCGATGTGGGAGGTTAGGGGAGACGCAGTGTGGAGAGGTGAGAGTAGCGGACGACAAACACCCACCAGAAGATAGTCCCGAACTTCATGTTCCTCCAGAGCTCTGTGAAGTCCTCAAAGCGCACGCTGTCCGTCTCCTGGAAGCGGCTGAGCAGTGCCTCGCAGTCTGTCTGCAGGCCTGGAGGGGTCCCCATGACTGCAAAGCCCGCATACACCGCAAGCGGTCAAGTCCCCGGCGGTCGCCGAGGAAACCTGGCCCGGATGCCCCACCTCCTACGATGTGACGCACACGCGCTCCGTGACGTGATATCCGGCCCCTTTAGCTCCGCCTCCTACTGGATTCGCGCTAGTGGTCAGGATGCTTAGTGCGCGTGCGTGGACACATGATGTTATTACAAGTTCCTTTCTCCTTTACCTAGAGGATAAAGATAAGCCCTTTTAATTTCATTGAAGAGGTTTATATCTCAAGTGTCCTGTGAGTCCAAGAAGGGTTTTAGGTCTACATTAGGCTAAACTGGCTTTATCCTTCCCATCACTGCCCTTTGAAATGACCTTAGAGTGACGGAAGTCAACTTTTAGAGCTAGGGAAGAACAGAAGCGAGGAACCTACCCCTCATAGAAAGAAGACCTAAAGAAGGTTTGCTAAAAAACGGACTGGACTCATTCCCTTACAGTCCCTTAATATGGAGCTTAATGCGTGTCTCTCGTAGCCCTAGCACTCTTCTGTAACCACTCTTGAGGAGCTCTTTTGTCAATATCGCACCACCACCCACCACCCCTACGCTACAAACTAGCACAGAAAGTATTTGCTTTATATATACTTACTGATTTTTTGGCTGAATTGGCTTTCTGTGTACACTCCATCTCTTAGTTTATCCCTGAAGCTAGATCCGGAGTAGTGTTTTGGACTTTTCAGCATTTCTCTGATTGCAGGGCATACTATTTTTATTCTTTAGGAGAGTTATCCTAATAGAAAAGCATTGGGCTTTCTGTCTGTAGATGGAGATTCGACTCATTTAGCTTTCCTGATCACTGATCTATTTTTTTTTAATTTTATGTAATATTTTATATATACAGAATAACTTATGTAACATGTTTGAGATAAGCATAGCAGTAAAACGAACATCTGTGTACGTTCTACCTGTGTTGGAACCAGAACATCACCAACACTGTCACGTTAATCTGTGAATTCCTCCTCTAATTTATTCCCCTGCCTCCACCACTACCTTAATAACAACTACCTAATTTTGTTTCTCATTCTCTTGTATATACTTTATCACAGGTGTATGGATCTCCAAACAATATATTATTTACTTGTAGTTGGTTTTGAGTTTTATGAAAATGGTATTGCAATTTACAATATATATTCTTTGAACTGCTTTTTAAATTTAATGTTTCTAAGATTCATTTATGTTCTCACTCATAGCTGTAGTTCATTTTCAGTACTGCCTAGTATTCCATTATATGAATATACAGTTTATCCATTATTTCCACAATGCAAATTTTGGTAGATTCCAGATTTTGCTATTATAAACAATGCTATGAACACTTTTACACATGCCTCCTCTTATTTGTAAGATTCTCAGATAAAGTATATGAGGCCCAATTAAATTTGCATTTCAGATCAAATTTAAAAGTTATTCATTGTTTATCTTACAATTTAACTGGGCAACCTTTATTTATGTTTTCTAAATTTGGTAATTCTTTGTATATATTACAGCAGTCTAGAATATATCTACAAGGGGAATTTTGGATGATAATCGGTGCAAATGTAAAACTTTAAAAGATAATGTCAAATGGTTTTTCTAGAGTAGTTGAACTGATTTAAGCTTCACTATCAGTGAATAAAAGTTCCCAGTTCAGCCATATCATTTCAGAACTCTAGTATCCAATTGTGGTCTTAATATACATTTCTCTGATTATTAATATAGTTGTGCATTTTCTCAAATTCTAATTTTTATTCATATTCCCTCTATTGTGAAATGCCTGTTTATATATGTTGTCCATAGTTCAAATGGGTTGGTTCGACTTTTTCATATTGATTGGTAAGATCACCTTATATATTCTGAATACTAAACTGTTTGTTTTATGTATTACAAATATCTTTTCCCAGTTTGTGACTTATTTTTATTCACTATATTTATCGTGATTTTTGATGTACAGATATTCTTATTTTAGTATCGTCAATTTTAAAATCTTTTCTGATAAGGACTTTTGTATCTTAAGGCCACAAGTATTTTCCCCATATTACATTACATTTTCCCTGTATTCCCTATATTACAATATATTACCTATATTTTCCTATATTACATTATTAGTTAAGCTAATACCAATAGTACAACTAATAAACCTTGAATGCTCAGTGGCTTAATGCAAATGAATTTATTTTTCTTTCACATTAAGTTCAATTAATGGCAAGATGGGATGGGAAGGGTTCTACTGCAAGAAGTCACCTGGAGACCCAGGCAGATGCAGATTTGCCATCTTCACGCATTGGCTTTCAAGGCCATCTTGATCATAGACAGCTAACCTGTAGACAGGGGAGGAAAGAGAATGTGAAGGATTGAATGAGAGAACTTTATGGGCCATGTCTGAAATGGAATACACTCAAAGGGTGGTCTACTGACCTCTGCTGGTCAGCAAACTCCAGCACCCAGTAGTATGGCAACTAAGAATAAGTGTTTGTAAACTTTGAATAACAATTTAACGAAGTAATTTTATGTCTGTTGAATCTAATAATTAAAAAATGGGCTTGTATTTGGTATGAATTTTTAAATTTAAATTTTCTGGTAATTTATTTTTTAGTTTACAAAACTACTGGTCTACAATAAATTGGGAAGAACTGGTGTACCATTTCAGTACACATTCAATTCACCAGAACTCAGTCACATGGCCCCATTTAGTGGCAAAGTAACCAGGGAAATGTAATCTCTAACTGGGAAACCTGCTCCCAGCAACAACTCCAATCTGTGGAAAAGGTGCAAATTTGTATCTGGGTTACAGATATCTATCTACTTCCAAGGGTCAATTTATATTTTACTACACTAATACCATACTCTAATGACAAAAGTTTTAAAAAATATCTAGGAAGGAAAGTTCTCTCATCTTATTTTTCTTCAGGAGTATCTAGACTATTCTTGGATTTCTCCTTTTTCATAGAAATTTTAAATTCAACTACTTGTCAAATTTCTCTAACAGTGCCTCTTGGCTTTTGATTGCATTAAATCTCTAAGTCAATTTGGGAAGGAATAACATCTTGATTATATTAAGTCTTCCTATTTATACATTTAAGTCATCTTCAATAAAGTTTTATAATTTTTCCCCAAGTACTTTTTACATTTCTTTTGTTGGATTTATTCCTATATACCTTGTTTTTTTATGGCTGTTGTATTTGGTATCTTTTACTTCCTTACATTTTCTAACTGCTGATTCTAATATATAAAAATGAAATCAAATTTTATATATTGATCTACTTACTATATCCAGTCCCCTTGTTAAATTCGTATTAATTATAAGTTTTTTCTATAGATTCTTACAGGTTTTATATATAGATCATATCAACAGTTATAAATAATGTTTGCTTTTTCCTTCATAATCCTTGTTCCTTTTATTTCTTGTTCTCCTCTTATTTCATTTCCCTAGCTAAGACCTCCTATACTATGTGAAATATAAACATAGGAGAATGGGCATGTGTCTCTTCACTACTATACCACCAGCACCTAAAAGCGCTTAATACACGGTAGATGCTCAATGAAATCTAGTGACCTTTTCGTTTTAGTTATTTTACTTTCCAATTCTGGAATTCCAATCTGACTCTTCATTAATTTCTATCTGTTTATATTCTGAATTCGATAAGCCAATGTCATCATACAGTCTTTTACATCTTTAAGCATGGTTTCCTTTGGTTCTTTAAACAAGATTTTTAATGGCTGATTTAAGTCTTTTTCTGTTAAGCCTGCCATCTGGACCATCTGATATATAATTGCTGCTGCCTGCATTTTTTCCTGCTTATGGATCAAGCTTTCCTGTATCTTTTCATGACTCATAATTTTTTGTTAAAAATTAGACATTTTAGATAATTTATTGTAGCAATTCTGAATACTGATTCTCCCCCCCGATCCCTGGGGGTTGTTGCTTTGTCGTTCGTTTGTTTGTTTAGTGACCCAGTTGGATTATTTTAGAGAAGTTTATTTCCCCCAGAGTGTACAGCCTATTAAGTAGCTCTCACAAGGCACAGCCCTGGCTGTGCACAGTCACCCTGGGATGACAGTGGTTTTACTAAGGTTCTCTTGGGCTGCCTCTTTCACAGATCTCTCTTTTAAGCTGTCTGCCCCTGTGGGTGTCACATGCAGCTATCAGGGTTCACTAATTGCTGGTTGATTACTCTATTGTTTTGACAATGTTCTGGGAGCATGAATTGCTCCCACATTTTAATCCAATTACATTTAGGATCCTTTGCAGTAGCCGGTAAACTAGCTTGCCTACAGTTTGGCTTATTACTGTCATGGACTAACCAGTCTCCTTTTAATTACTTAGCACCCATTGTGTTCAAGAAGACCTTTATGTTTGAATTGTCTCATACTCTTACAAATAATGTCAGTTAACTCTGGAGAGAGCTTCAGAGTTCTCTGTTCTAATGGACTTTCCCTCTGAAGAAAATCTGAGTCACTGCTTCAGAGCTGGAGATGGGGACAGTGACCCATTTCTTTCAGAGGGAGACCCCTGCTTTACAAGCAGGGCTCTGTGAGGGGGCAGTAGCTCCTGTTCTTTTTGGGATACCTCTCCTGGCATAGAACTCTCATCTTACATATGAGCTGGGGTGATGATTGCAGTCCCAGCACTCTTGGCTGCTCACCTGGGATAGAGTGTCAGACGGTAAGAAAGGAGTTCTCAGTCTGCAACCTCCAGGCCATACTCACCTGGGATTTCATCTTTGCAACATGAAACTAAGGAGAATGAGAAATGCTGGCATCCTGGTACTCCCAGGGAGATACCAAACCCAGCCCCTGGGAGAAAAAGCTTTCTAAAGTAGAATTGAGTTGTGAAATGAGAAAAGAATTAAAAAGATAAAGATGAGATAGGAAGAGGGCTACAGACACAGAAAAAAGCAGGTGCAAAAGGCACAAAAAGGCAAGAGAGCAGGTTAGGTGTTTATATCACTGGAGCACAGAATGCAAGGGAAAGAAGATATAGTATTTGGGAAAACAGGCAGATCTCAAGGCCTGGCATGCTTTGTGCTGGGAGATTTTCTCCCTGGATTTCTCAGTGTTCCTGCACATTCAGAGTTTTCTGAGCAAAGGATGCCTGAACATAAGTCCTAAAGATAGAACACTGTGAAGAGATTTAAAGACTAAACTCCCCTGGAGCCATTTGCTTATATTCTACATTGGTAAAGAAAGAGACTTTCTCTTTCTCCTCCCCAGAGATTTGCTTACATTCCATAGCAATGCTCTGTAGGGGAGGATGACAGTGTGACAGCTACTATATATAAACTACAAGTCTCATAATTTGAGGTTTCCTCTCTTGTGGTACAAATCCTGCTGCACATACAGGTGAACATCTGGCTCTCACTGTGTAGCTCCTGGGGAATTGGGGAATAGGGAACCAGCGTTAATATGTTCTGTGAATAACAGTCTGTTCTCTGTTCAAAGGCCTGGTTTCTATTAGTGTGTGTGTATGTGTGTGTAACATATATAACAGACCCCTCCTCCACAGTTCTGGACTTTACACCAAATATAAAAGCATTTGAACTCTCATCGGAAGACAATCAATAGCTACAAATTAAATTTTTTTTCTCTTAAAAAAAGTAATCACACTCTAAAATATTACAAAGATACAGAAATGTATTTTGTAGAAAGTGAAAGTCCTTTGGGACATTACCTCCCAAGAACAACTACTTATTTACATTGTTAAAAAGAAAAACCACAGGCCCAAAATGATGCCTCTTGTGCTAAATATCCATGATACCAAGCCTAGGTTTAGTACCAAACCTAACTGCAGATTCGGCCTCTCCCAAGAGTAGAATTTTAAATCAATCAGTTTGCAATTTCCTGCTCCACACTAGTGAGGTCATCTGCCTGATAAGATCCCCTGCGTTCCCCTAAGGGAAGGTGTCCTCACCTGAAGTAATCTACTCTTAATATCAAGTCCCACCCTCTTTGTGCCGGTAAAATCCTTCCATTTTGTATAAACCCTCAGAGTACCCTTCTAGTTACTGGATGTGAAACTGAGGGTCTTTATGACTTTGATTAAATTTAGTTTTAAATTCTAGCTCTCTCAAAATCATATCCCTCTCCCTATATATGCATATACACACCTCTCAGAGCCCCAGTCTTTCCCTGGATAATCAGCGACCCCCAAGGTAGCAGAAGACAGCGGTCTGGACCTCTGGCAGGTTAAACATAACATCTTGACCTAAGTTGTTTCAGCTCTTGACCCCTAAGATAGAATGACCCCCTAAGACCAGACAGAAGAACTCTGGAAAAGACCTCAGAACTGTCCTCAAGATGTGAAAAAAATGACTAATTACCCTTACCTCACCTCCAACCAGTCAGCTCCCAACACGACTGAACCACTAACCCACAATATCTTGTGATTTTGCCCTATATAATCTGTAACCTATATGCCATCGGGGAGCCAGGTCTTTGAGTGCTAGCTCACCTTTACTTTCTTTGCTGCAAACTCCAATTCTTGTCTCGCTGTCTTTGATGCGGATAGGCAACAAACTCCTTTAGTTGGTTAACAGATGGGATGTTGCCCAATTCATGAATCAATTAATAATGTCAATCAGATCTCCAAATTTACTTGATTGAATTTTGTTTTTTAACAACATTCATTATACTATTCCTGTTGAGGCAATTTTAAATATGTATATAACTTAATCAGTTTTGTTTTTTTTTTTTTTTCAGAAAGGTGAGTTTGGCATCAGTGCAGTGTGGCAGGGATGGGGCAGATTAACAGGGAAGGAAGAGGAAACTCAGGCAAGAACTGATGAGGCAGTTTTAGTGGCCATGTGGAGTAGAGGGTGATTAAAGAATACCTGGAAACATAAGCAAAAGAACTCGTGTCACTGACTTCGATGATACTAAAGAATTATTGTTAAATTTTTAAGTGTGAGAATATAATTTTTAGAGATAAATTATTTACCAAGTAAATTGCATATCGGAAATTTTTCTCAAAATAATGGGAGAGATGTGTAAAGGTAGAGATGAAAAAAGCCACGAGTGGATGATAGTTGCAGCTGGTACTATGGTTGATGCTGTGATGAGAAAGCCAGGTGTCTCAGGAATAAGAGAGTTATTCTCCTGGCCGCTGGGAGTAGAGTAAAAGATGGTCCTCAGCTATCAGTCTTCTTTGGGGACTGTCTTAGCTAAAGAAAACTACCTCATGGAAGGCCATTTCTTTTTTGGGAGGCATCCCACATCCAATGACTGATCAGTGTAGGGGTGTAAAGGCCCTGACCTTCCCTGTAACTTGGGACAACTCTCAAGGGCTATCCTAGCGCAGAGCTCCCCATGTGGCAGCTGAAGGCCCACTGCATCTCAGCTCAGCTTCTTCCTCTGCCCACTTCTTCTTTTCCCCTTCCACATGCGTTGTTTCTTAAAACACTCCCTGCAATAAATGACCAGCAATCTCCATCTCAAGAGTCTACTTCCCAGGGAACCCGAACTACAGACATTTTGGCATCATTGCACAATTCTCTTTACATTTTTGTACATGTCCAAAAGTTTCCATAATGAAACTTTAGGGAAAGGAAAGGACTAAGACTAAATGTGGTGGATAAGGGTATAAGTGACAAGTGGCCGCTAAACTCTGGTTTTGGACACTGGGCGGTGCCATTCACTGAGGAGGAAGAGCCTTCTGGAGGACACAGGAGGAGCTAGTTTTCGAGAGGCCAAATCTGAGATGCTTATGGGAAGTAATCTGGCCTGGATATAGAGTATCAAGGTAGAGACAATCATAAAAAGGAAAAGTAATGGTGATTTAGAACATCTCAAATGGAGAGTAAAAATTCTATTTAGACTTCAATTGTTTGCATAGTGAATGTGTGAGTACCTCATGGAGTGGGAATTAACTACACTCTTAATGGCAGGCACCATATTCTAGAATATTTATATCACCCACAGGTCTTAGAACAGCAGTCTGTGCAAGCTGCTAAAACAAAGTACCATAAACTGCATAGCTTAGAAGCAACAAAAATTTGTTCCTCACAGTTCTGGAGGCTGGTTGACTTCTTGTATCCTCACTTGGTCAAAGGGGCGATGGAGCTTTCTTGGAGCCTCTTTTATAAGGGTATGGTTCCTATTCACGAATCTCCCATATTCGTGATCTAATCACCTCCAAAGGCCCCCACCTCCTAATACTATCATCTTGGAGGTTAAATATCAACATATGAATTTGAGGGAACACAAAACATTCGGAGCATAGCAAACATCTTGGACTCACTCAATCTTCAGTAATTGTTCATTGAATGAAAGGATTTCACTGGAAAGAGCTAGACAATGGTTATCTCAGATAAACTCTGAGATATCCTAAGTTAAATAATAGAGGTTGAGAGTGGGAGAGAGATACTCAGAGAAGTACTCAGTTAATAGCTGTGGGCCAAAACTAACAGAAGACTATTCACATTCCCAACTGTTTGCTGAAACTTTGAATCAACTTCCAGGTATCTAAAAAAAAATTTTTTTTAAAAAGCCCACCAGCAGACACCATGGCATCCTGCTTTATACATTAACTTTCAGACTGTTGCTCACAGGTAATCAAGAAGTAAACATTTCTTCCGTACAGGTTATGCACCTATCCTAGAGCTGCCCCTGCTTCACCTTTTCCCACTCCCTTTATCTACAGCCAATGTAAATTCTTTCAGAACAACTGACTTCTTCCCCAAACTCATTGTGTATACAAGAGTCTGCTCAGCTCCAGGAAAGCGGGCATGCATATTTTTTTCCATCTAGCCCTGCTGCTGTTGATTTAGACTGTATGTCTCAATACCTGGTCCTTTTTCTGGCTGGCTTATTGCTCAATAAACCCTCTCTCTCACAAAAGTTTTCAGCTGGGAAGATTTTAGTTTAACCTGGTGTTTTCCCCATTCTGCAACTCTGGTCATAATTCTTCCCTGGTCCTCATGTCACATGACTTCCTCTCCCACCTTCAAACATCTGTGAGTCGTCCTCCTGTAAACAGAGTGGAAGGTTTTTGGAACAATCAAAGATGAATCAGATGGGTATCATGCTCTGAAGGAACTAAGGGTTTAGTAGGGGAGATATGACATGCATAAATGATCATAGAAGGTAAAAAAATTATATATATTTACATATATATAGTACAGTAAGAAATCTAAAGGTGAAGTGACATAGAAGTTCACAGCGGTGGCAAATATTTGCACTTCTGAAAGAGGAAGGCTGTGCTGGCTTATACCTGATTTGCAGTGTTAATAGCTCACTGTGGTTAGGTTTTCGCTTTAAATATTCTATCATCGACTAGGGAGTGAGGCAACAATTTATAATGGCTTACCCTACAGCTTGTTCAGTGCTCCTATTGGAGTTTGTCATAGCAGTTATTTATAGAACCATTAAAAAAATCTGCTTCTAAGACCAAATATTATCTGGAAATATCTGGAAAGGATCTCTCTATATAATAGTATCTCTTAATGTTTTCATATTTCAAAGATATCTAAAAGATAAATTTAACAGGTCCAGTTTATTCATCAGGCTATATACATTTCTCAATGTTTTAAAATGCATTACCCTTTGTGATAAACATTACACTTCCATACACACACACACCCCAGCCTGTTCTTCTCTGGTGAACCATCAGTTTATAATGATTTATTAAGCATCCATAATACCAAAATAATTGTAGCCTTCTCCTTAAATGGCACCTCTCTAATTAAACACAAGATGATTGAGGCTACCAATCAGTTTTTATTAGTAAAAAAAATTATTTAAAACACCCTAACCACTTTTTAAAAAATAGACCATTACTTTCTAGGAAATTCTATTTGAAAAACCATAAACAATGAATTTTCCTGAAGAAAACGATTTAAAATAAAATGTAAAATGTAGTCAGCTGTGGATATGCAGAGGCGAGGTGATTTATTCTAAACAAAACCTGCCTTTGTACTTTACAACAAACTGCGCAATCCTAACATACTAATTACAGCAGATTAAATTTAGGGACCCAAGCTTTGCCTTATTCCATAAATGCACCTCCCTTCTGTCCATCACGATTATCTTCTCCCAAAGGACTCTCAATAGTTGGCCTCAATAACATGCCAGGCACACAACCAATTCAAAAACACAACAAGCAAAAAACAAAACAAAAACACCTGGGGCAGCTAAAGTTAATCGGGGACAGCTCAGTGATTTATTTAAAATGAACTAAGTCTTTAAATATACCCTTAAGGAATATTTAAATAACCAAACTTTATTTTTGAGCAGATGAGTATACAACTAATTTTTAAAAAACCGTTATATAGTTAACCAAGGTCTAATCTATTAGGCGACCTCAGATGTTTTTTCCCATTCCACACAGCACAGCTTCACACCCCAAAGCTTTAGACTGGCACTTGGGAGACAGTTCCACCATAACAAATCATCGCATTCCCTCAACACCCCGACCCCGACCCTGACCCCCGCCACCCGCCATTCCCCCAATCTGAGAAAAATTTTGGTAAGAGCCAGGCACCAGAATTGGACAAGCCATCGAAGACAAAGAGGAGCGCTGACCCTTCGAGCACCGGCCGGGCCCATCCTAACGCCTGCAGGGCCTGGCCTCCCACATGCGCTCTCACACGTAGGCGGGAGCCAAGAGCAGAGGCAGGGGCCGCGGGGCCGAGGGCGGGGGCCGGGCTGCGGTGCTGCGGCCGAGCACGTACCGGGGCGTGGCCCGGAACGCGGCGGGCGGGGTTTGGGTAAGTTTTTTCCCGGAGGCTGGAGTTTCGCATCTTTATAATGTAGTACCAGCCGCATCGGGGACTAAAGGGGTGCTGAGTCCCTTCCGCATCTTTGGTATTTTCCCCGCTGCGGGTCTGATTACTGCTGCTCTCAGGCACCTGCCTTTCCTTTCAAGAGACACTCCGTCCCGGAATGGAGCCAAGACATGGGAATAAAGGAAATAATGTAGTACAAGGAGATCGGGTGTCTGAGCAGCGTCTTGGGTAAAACCGTCCACTACAGGTAAGAAAACAAATTATGTCCAAACCTCTGAAAGGTGTGAACACAACAACGCTCCAGAAGGCGTTCAAAGGACTTGTGGTAAGGCGTAGCTTTTATCTTATAGGTAACTACTGCGTATTAAATTCTACAGGTTAAACTAATTCTCTGTAAAATCATCTGAGACAACAGGTTTAGCACTATTTAAAGTGATGAACTACGAACAAAGTGGTTAGCGGTAGACCTAAAAAACCACCTAAAAGATTTTTTTTTTCTTTACACTTTTGTTGGTTCCAGCTAGCAACGTGTTTGTTTGCATTTTATTTAACCAAACCCTGTTACGGTTTCGTATTCTTTGCAACCTGTTTTTGACGTTGCTGCATTCTAAATTTGAACTTACAGAATGTTTAAGTTTCTGCAAAGCCAGTAACTTTAATCTTTTATGTGTTTTAGAGGTTGCAGGGGGAAATCAAGATTTGCAATAATCGTGAGATTATAAAAACTTAAACTAAACACGTCCATTGTTCCATTAAGTCAAACAGTTCTGGAAGAATCAAGCCATATGTTCATAGAGCCTTTTTTATAGTTTTATTACCGTTCTTTTCACACACCATCTCATTTACCTGAGTTGTCGTCATAACCAGACACCTGAATGAATCTCTAATTCAAACTTAAACCCCAGCTAAATAGCACTTTTATTAATTTCCATTCATATCTTACTATTCCTTTCTTAGGACATCCCCTCGGTGTCCTGTACGATTTTTACTTTCAAGAGACACCCACCCTCAGTTCCCTGCACCCCCTTTGTTTTCTCCTGTTTGCTATTTGAAGAGTTAATGAGGAAAAATGTATGTTCTGCTGGACTGGTTAGCACTGCCAGGTGGTTAGCACCATGGGCTGTGGAGTCACTAATGGCTAGTTCAAATGCTCTGAACCTTAGGCCACCTTTCCAAGACTATTTTCTCATCTACAAAACGAGATACAAGTACTAATTCATAGGGGTCTTTGAAGATTATGAGATAACATGCAAAATGCTTAGCATAAAGTCTAGCATATAGTACTTGAGAGATGTTAGATTCATTTAAACTCCTAGTCGATGTGCATCATTGCACCCAGCAGTGGTAAGCTCCCTGGGGAACTATTTCAAGTTCCAAGGTTAATAGTGAGGTTTACACACTTAAATACACTAAATTCCTTTGACATACTTTCTTCAAGTGTGAAAATACTATGGTCATTCATTCCCAGCAGCACCAGAGTAAAGGAAGTAGGCATGCACAGGGAGTGTACAGGAATAGTAAAGGGGAAGAGGTATTACAGAATTATAGTTAAGTTGGGGTTATACTTCTTAGATAAAGGCACTATTTAAAAGTATATAACTGTCAGAGTGAGCACAGCACTGGGAAGGACTGGTTCTGCTATTTCGAACAGTTTCAAGCAGTCCATGGGATTTGTTTATTGAATGATCCATAGGTGAGTACTGGTACTGGTTTTCTTCCAGCAATACTGTCCTTTAAAGTGGCTTTCTCTTCTAAATCATTGCTCTCACAGGTCCTTTTTCTGGACTCCAGGTTATTACATAATCTGACCATTAATATTTGAAAACTAGACATAAATGTCTAATTTTCAACTGAAGCTAATTTGCTATCAGAATAAGCAGAATTTTTGACATTTTGACTTGGGAATATTAAGCAACCACTTTATTCTGAAATATCACCTCTAGAGGGGTGGGGGGGGGTGAAAAAAAAATACCACCTCTAGTACTATGCGTAATTAAATGCACAAGCACTTTAGATCATAGTATTTATGGTGAAGTATACATGGGCCCTCAAAATCTGGGATTGTGTCTTAATATTGTAAACTTTTGTTACCAAATTTTTATGTAACTGTAACATTTTCTTCATTCTAAGATAAAAACAGCCACCTAAGATATGTGGTTTAGTTTATTTTGTTCAAGATATTTTGTTCCTATAACCTCGGGATATGGGACCTAAGAGTATGGCACACTAACTACATAATTTGTTCATAAAAACAATTTGTGGTTACCCCTAGGTGCAAGAATTCAGTGGTTTTTCTTGTTATATCTTTTTGTGCCATCTTTGTAAAAAAATGAGAACGTATTTTATAATCAGAAAATACAGCAGTTTCACAAAAATATACAGAAAAAGCTATTCAAAACATTTTAAATATACAGTATCATTAAAACAAAAACAAAGCAAGGTTAGTTCAGTTCTCAGTTTCATATTAGAGTCAGAAGACCTAGGTTTAAATCTAAGTAAATGACAAACCATTTACCATTTGAGGTCTAAATTTCTTCATCTGTGAATGGGAATATTAGAAATCTTCAGGGGGGAGGACCTTCTAGCCCTTATAACATGTGACTATAATGTTCAAGATTTGCTTCCATTCATATTAAACCCTTAAAATTGTTTTACTTTAATAGGTTCATAAACTTATAAACAAGTTTCTTTTCTAAAACCATA
Source organism: Pteropus medius (assembly GCF_902729225.1). Taxonomy (NCBI): domain Eukaryota; kingdom Metazoa; phylum Chordata; class Mammalia; order Chiroptera; family Pteropodidae; genus Pteropus; species Pteropus medius. The sequence goes on along the minus strand of NW_024340695.1, from coordinate 2,619,123 downwards.
CTCAATAGTAAAACATGGTTTGTTATTTAACATGACATTTAGGGACACAATATACATTAAGGTGATAGCAGTAAGATAAATGGAGAAATAATGCCAATGTAATTTTCATAAAATACTTAAATTGTTGGTAAACAACTTTAGGAGTTGGAGGTGTTGAAGCAAACATTAACATAAAAAGCTGATCAAGGGGGGGGCCTGGTCCACAGAAGATGTTTATTTGAAGTAACAAAACAATACAGTTAGTGTTAGAGCCAACCACAAGGAGCAAAAGGAATGAAAAATTTGTACAATGCACATAGAAAAAAAGGTGTTTACTGTGACTATATACTTCTAAAATAATACTTCTAAAATTACTCAATTATTGAAATCTATATGAAAACAGAAAGATGTTAATCGCGACAAAGTGCATAAAACCAAACATCAAATTTTGAGCAAATTAACATACTAGGCAATTTTGCTAACAGCATGATTTCCCCCTCCCCCCCCACATCTGTTCAAAACATCTTTATACCAACAGGGTGGGCAGAACATTTAGGTTTAATATCAATTACACAATATTAGCATAAACTTCCACAACTACAGAGAGGGTATTGTTTTCTTTTGAGCTAGCAAAGTGACTACAGAAACATCAAGATCACTTCTCTGAATTGAGAATTTTATCCAAATAAATGCCACATACCTTCCAGATATATGCATATCTTTCTATATCATGTAAATGGCTTTACCCATTTAAATAATAAACCATACAAGCATTTAAGAATCATCATATGATTAACAATGGCATGTTCCAGGTTTAACAATTTCATAGGCCAAAAAAAATTTCTTCTTAAAAACTAGTTTTATAAATGCAGAATATATTGCATGAGTAACTGCTGGTATTTGTTAAGAAAATATATTGTGCAATTGTGGCTACCATGTACTGCTGGCAAATCATTGTTTATGTGAAAAAAAAAAAGAATAAAAATTTTTCAAACTGATTAGGATGAAAGGTTACCACCTTCTTAAAAAAATTATATTGGCATCTTATTAAAAATAATTCAATAAGGGACAAACTCCCTAGCCCAAAATAAATAAATAAAAAGGTGCATTTTAAAAATGATGCTACTGCAAATGCAATGGTTTAAATACTACAGAACTGTGAAAATGTGCTGCCTATGATCTGGCATTAAAGAACATATTAAAAAAGAGCATTAATGAAAATTAAGTAAAGAGGGGATCAAAATTGAACTAACAGAGTTTGTGCAGTATTGTAGCCAGGCTTCTAAAATTAGATAGATATAGAAAATATAAATAGACTGCTTTAGGTAATGAGCCACCAGTGTCCAAAAAAAGGAATGAGATTATGAAAAAGCTCAGTTAACTTGATCCAAAGCTCTAAGTAATTCTTCACCCTGAAGTAGGTTTCTGCTGCCTTGTACAGGAGCATTAACTTCACAATCATAACTGGTCAGCTGTGGTAATCCACTCTCATCCATTGATTGCCCCAGCAGTCTACATGCTAAATCTGAAAGACAAAGAAATGCTTAAGTATTCATTCATCTAGTCAATGAGTATTATTAAATACCCACTATGTGCTAGGTATTGGGAAAATAAGGCAAATAAGCTCTGAAGGGTTCTTAGTCTATGAGGCAGAACTATGGCGATGTAAACAAGTAAGTGCAAGCATTACTGGTGCTATGTCAAGAATGTTTATAGGATACAATGGAGGCATGAAGGAGTGATAAATCAATTTAGAAAAATGCATAAAAATGTACAAATTTTAGCTTCTATTCAATTTTAACAGCACTTAGACATATCAAAGACAACTACAAAAAAATTAAAGTTCCATCTTCAAATAGCTATTTCTGTGTTACAGCCATTAGATAAAATGCTACCTTAGTTTTTAATCTTAAGGAACGAAAATCACTTTCGCTTGGAGTAAAGCTTCTACATAAAGTCATATGATTCTTTTTGTTATATTCAAGGGCAAAAAGAATGAACTAACCAGAGGGTATTAAAATAATTGTCTTTTGCTCCATTCCATTCTGTTCACTAGATTTGCATCCTTTTACACGTTTCCAAGAAAGTGATGTAGTAGCTGCACGATCATCTGGCTGCTGTAATAATGTTCCCTAAAAAGAGTAAAGTTATTTCAATTTTACTGTGTTCAGTTTTTTAAAAATCAAAAACTTTGATATCAATGTAAGTTTAATAACATGTAGGTAGATTTCTTAAATCAAATAATGCCTCAAATTGTTTTTAATTCCTTTAGTATTACTATGATAAAGACCCTTAGTATTGCTATGATAAAGACATTTGCCACATATTATGGCTAATGTCTCTGTAAATGCTTTCTAGTTAATCTGGTTAGTCTGAAAATACCAATATAGATTACACCAACGCTGACTTAACATAACTGTGTTTTGGGGGTAAGAAGCAGAAAGTAACTTAAAGGAAAGAGAACGAGACTGGTGGTGATGGGGTGGAACAGGGAAGAATGTCACTTTTTACTCAAAATACCTCTGTATTGTTTGGAATTTTTACATTGAGAATATAATCATTAAATGTTTATGCTTTTAAGAAATTGTACACAAAGTGAAAAAACCAATGCATAACTTCTGAAAATACAATTTTAGTATTTGGATGAAATAAGGAATTACTTATATATTATATATAACTTAGGAAATTAGCACATTAGCTAGAACAGAAAAGAAAACACTCTCATACTTACAATTCCTACTGCTTGAAAGAGTGAACCATCATGTTCTATTTTTCGCTTTCTTTGAGCATTCTGTAAAGCTAGTATCTTTGGATTCAGTTCTTCCTCAGGAACGGCAGTTCTGAAAAAAATTTTAAGTAAAAAATATATATAATGCTTGTTTTCTAATATTTAGGAACATAATATTATATATGAGAACTTTCCTGATTACTAAAGTTTATCACCTTAAAAGCCAAAGTTCAATTTTTAAAGCAGAAAATATCCTATAATTTGCATTTTGCTATTTATAAAATGGAACTGAACTTAAAACTGTTAAATACTGGCCTTTCAGTACATGTAATATAATATATTCATGGGACTACTGTAATACAAGATTAATTTCATATTTGCATAGCATTTTCAGTTTATAAAACATTTCATGTTCATTTACTTTATCATTACTCCAATCCCCAAGACAGTAACACGGGTATATAATATTCATTTTATAAATGAGAAACCTGAGGCCTGTTAGGTAACTATCTCAAAGTACCATTGCCAATTAGTTGCAGTTATGGAAATGCATTCTAGATCCCTTATACCCACCCCCTCCCAGTGATCTTTGTACTAAGCCATTTGGTCTTCAGCATTGATCTCTTTAACAAACCTGAACTACCTGCATCTAAAATTTATATTAAATAGTGAAGAACTGTTTCATGTGTCAAATACATAAAATTGTTGTAGCTACTTTGTCTTTTCAAGAACTGCTCCCTTTATACATAATGATAATGGCTCCTTGCTCTATTCCTTACAGTTGAGAATGCCATATGGATAAGTGATATATATTACTTCAAACTGCTCTCCTACGCAGTTTTGTTTTTAAAAATTCTATAAAACCTCCAATATTAATGTAACATGTAAATGTCATCTCAGTAAGAGTATTTTTCATGGTTATCTTTAATCTTTGCTCTAAAGCTGTAAGTTATTTGGTACAGCCCTTTAATTCTGCAAATAATTACCTAGAGAAGGAAAAAGCCTCCATATAGTTCATAAAGTTCATCTCTTAAAGTATTTTGTGCATACTATATTGGAACTAAAGTAAAAACATTGCTAAAGAGAGTAGATGTTAGATGAGTACAGTTGTTTAGAAAACGGAATATACCACAGTCCTCTGAAGCTAATAGTAAACTGTAAATTACAGTTCATCTTCATTAATATTACTATATTCATTCATCTGTTCATCCAATAACCATCTCTTGAGCAACTACAAAACAGGTACTGAATTAAGTATTAATACCAGTAAAATGTCCGAGACATTGTCATTGCCCTAGAGGAACTCAAAGTCTAAATTCAGTTGGTGACATAGTAATTTTTAAAAGTAATGTAAAATGCCTCTCTGTTAATCTAAAGCCCCAAGCTCTTTTCCTAACTCTAGAAAAAGCTTCTCCCAGCAATCTAGGTCAAAGTAGTGATGTAAGGCAGGAGAAAAACGCCCTAAGCTTCGGCTATGGTTAGTGCTTTTTCCTATTGCTGTTGCTATCTGGATCAGTCTAGGCATAGTAGAGAAGGAATCATTTTTCTCCTCCAGACACTGTCCCACTGACTGGCTAAAACTTGTTTCTTATGACTATAGCTTCAAATTTAAAATGTCAAATCTTACTACAAATTATATACAGAAATTATAATTTAAAATTTGTTTGGTCCAGATATTTGCTCAAATTAGCTCAATAGAAGCAGTCATAAAATCATGCTTAGATCATGTTGCAGCTCTTAAAAATCTATTTAACCTATAATACAGCTAATGTTATATAAATATGTAATGAAAAATAAAAGCAATTGTAATGTAAGTATACATAAAATTTAAAAAGAAACCTTAGAAATATCTATATTGAATACTAAGGACCGAAGACCATTAGGCTCAATTTGGAATGGCGAACTGCAAATATCCTTAAGTCGGTAGGGTTTTTTTTCACGTAAGCTTAAAAAAAGCTCCTACATTCAGATAAGTGATATGATTATTTTATTTTTGTTTATCCCCCCTCTTTGATCCCCTCCCCTTTCACTTCCACCCCTGAACTATGGATGTTGCCATCTCCCCTTAAAAACTGGATCTCTGAAGACGGGGTGTCTCCTCCCACGCACTAGCGGTGCACCCCCAGAGCCTGGTACACCCTGGGCCTGCCACACCTGGGGTATGGTCCGTGACTCCACCTGGGGCGCGAACCCAGGACCTTCAGCATGTAAAGCAGATGTGCTAACCACGACACTATGGAGCCACCCCCAATATGATTATTTTAGAGAAAATAAATACATAAGCTAATTTAGAAACAGGTTTTGGAGTGCTTAAATTCAGAATTTGTATTATCAATTTTATGTATGTTAAAGCATATACATCAGAAGGTTTGCTATATTTAGAAATAATTTATAATTATACACATTTTCTAAAAATAAAAACTATAATGTTACATATAAATACCTTTGACTCAAAGTGATAGATAACACGTTAGGGCTTCTTGGATGAGATTTTTCTGTTTGTTCTATAACTCCTTTTCCTGCTCTGTTTGGTGAGGCTGTCCGACTTCGAGTATCACTATACGGTGATGTTGTGGTACTAGTAGTTTCTTTAGGTATGTGGGTAGGAGATGGAGATGCAATCAATATTTTAATGTCGTCCACACCATCTTTTGTCAATGTTTTTAATTCATCAGTGGTGGCAGTGGCGGCGGTGGTGGTAATAGCTGTTTCTTGCATTTGAGTCGGCTGGAATACTGTCATTGTGCTTGCACTTTGAGGGTTTGTAGAACAGCTTTCCAATGGTGACAACTGATCGAAGGAACGTAACTGGAAGTCATCATCCATTGGGATATAAGGAGCTAACATCTCCAAGTCTAAATCAGTGTCCTAAAAAACAACAAATACATGAGTTTTTATAATGGCTACACCTTATAAAAGAAAAACAAGTTAAACCCAAAGTCACCACAAACTAAAGTTTAATATAAAATATAATAAACACGTTCATATACCTGAGTGGAAAATGGATTCTTTGCTTCTGTGTCTTCAGCAAAAAGTTTCTCTACCAATTCCAATTTGAATTCATTGACCATATCACTATCCACATCAAAACAATATTCACTAGGACTGGTAGGCTGTAAAAGGAATTAAATGTGTTAACTTTCCTAAAGAAGCCAGCATGTTTTTCTAGAATACACAATGAAGTCCATCTGTTCATTTAAATTTCATATAACTAGTGAGAAGTTAAATTTTTGAGCTTACACTTTTAACTAATTTTGCCAATACAGTAGTCCCCCCTTATTGCAGCTTCACTTTCTGTGGTTTCAGTTACCCGTGGTCAACTGAAGTCTGAAATTATTAAATAGGAAATTCCAGAAGTAAATAATTCAGGTTTTAAGTTTCATACTACTATGAGCAGTGTGATGAGATTTCACACTGTACCACTACATTCCATCCTGGACATGAATTATCCGTTTGTCTAGCATATACCACTGCATATACTACCTGACCGTTAGTCACTTAGTAGCTAGCTGTTGTGGTTATTAGATCAATTGTCACAGTACCATAGTGCTTGTGTTCAAAATAACTTACTTTACTTAATAATGGCCCCAAAGTAAAAGAGTAGTGATGCTGCCAATTAAGATATGCCCAAGAGAAGCCGTAAAGTGCTTCCATGAAGTGAAAATATGAAAGATTTTGACTAAATAAGAAATTCCTGCTAGTTTTGCTGTCGCATCTTAAACTGGGAAAGTTACAGGCACAGTGCTTGTTAAGATGGAAAAGACATTAAATTTGTGGGTGGAAGACTGAACAGAAAATGTGTTCTGACTGAGGGCAATATGTTGCACCAAAAAGCACTGAGCCCATATGAAGACTCCAGCAAGGGACACCAAGTGACACGTGAAACAAGTGACACTAAGCCATTTACTGCAAGTAAGGGCTGAAAAATATAACAATTACTGGATAGGCTGTATCTGCTGATGAAGAAGCTACTGCCACATTTCCAGCAGAGCTGAAGAAGTTGATTAGAGTTCAGTACTATCCTCGGTCTTGGAATGTGTCCTCTGTAGATAAGGGGGGACCTACTGAATACATATTTATGACTATATATAATATAGCATTTATCTGCTAACTGGAATCTACCTTTGTATTGAGAGCTTACATACCTCTGGTGATCTACCTAAAAATCTCACAGCTACTCTGGGGAATAGGGGTAGAGACTTAAGTTCTTTATTTGCATTCACCTTAAGAATTCTAACAGAAAAATTAGCTATTTATTCTAAGCATAAACTTTTGCTTCCCTCATTATATTTGTTAGAACATTTACTTTTGTTAGATTAAAAACAAACATTTTTGTGCTCGGCAAACTGAGCTAGCTACCTACCTACCACAGCATAGGATGTATTCTCTAGAACACTGAGATGTCAAATCTCCTATTCTCAGCTTGCCAGTTTGGATCAATAAATATTTAATGTCAAATTATCTACCACGTATTAAGGTCTATTTGTGCCCAACTGAGCATATTTTTAGCCATAGGAAGCTTTGAAATTTAAGCACTCTAGATTTAGAAATAAGAGCACTCCTATGTGATACCTTTAGTTTTGGCCTAGCTGAACCCTTAAAGATGAATTTTATTATTTACAGAAAAACTAATATCAAGACAAGTTGCATATATAACTTGGTACTTATCCAGAATTTCAAAACAGTGACAGAAACTAGATTAATCTGGGCAGAGCTTAGAGTCCCTTCCCTTTTAAGCCTTGCTTATTTATCAAAAGCCTTTAGCCAGTGGGCAGTTCTCCAACTCAAAGGGTAGTATGTATGGACTTAGAGCTATTGTAGGCACATGCAGTTCTGAAATCCAAAACTTTTTTGTCTTATTAATATAAATATACAGAGGAACAACATAAGTTTTACCTTTTGGTTTATGTTAAGCCCTTCCCCATGTTCCTAACTATCTTTGACTAAAATATGCACCAAAGTCTGAATTAAGCTCTTAATAGCTTTTTTAGTAATTTTAAAGTGCGAAAATTCGTGCATATAAAACTGTGTGACATGGAGTTCAAATTAAAGTTTTAATCAAATTTACAAATACATTTCCGAACATTAAAAGCTGAAAGTTATCCTTTTATTATATTATGACACCTACCTCAGGTGAACTTTGTCTAGTGCTTCCATCAGAAGGACTAGCTGGCTGATCTTGGATCTGAGGCATGGTAAAGGAAAGTTCCAGTGACTCTGGATTTGGTTCTAATTTTAATGCAACTTCCTGATTGAGTGCAGGGTCAGCACTACTTCGAAGTGGCTTTGGAGTTTCAGAGGCAGGTAATGGAGACATCGACAAATTTATATTCTGTAATTTTTCACTGGATGAGGGAAGCATTACATCATTATACAATGGAACTTCCTCAAGTTGTTGGTCATCAGTTTCTGTGTCTGTTGGAAAAAAATTAGTCAATTTGAAGAGTATCTAGATGTTAACAGATATAGAAATATGACCCTTTTTACCAAAGATTTATTTAGTTCACTCAAACAAAAATGTTCCCAAGTTGCCCTTAATCAGAAAGTAAACATATATAATGGTATAACTATAAGCCTGAGTTATCTTTCCAACACACTACTGACAACTCTTAAACTATGGCTTTAAAAAAAAAAAACAACTCTGCAATTCTAACCATTTAATACCTTTGATTCATTAAAATTGAACCTAGTTTGAAATTAGTTTTCATTTTCAATGTTTGATGTTATGGTATAACTGCCTATTTATCCTTTAAACAACTAGACCTATTGCAATATAACTCTGCTAAATTGTGAAGAAAATATGACAACAGGATATAGAAATAGCAGAGTAACTAAGAAAAATTAAAGTGTGAAGAAGAAATACCTTAAGGACTCTTTGAAGCACAATTTCCAACAATGTGACAAAAACAGAAATGTTGAGAAATTACAGGAGCAAACAAAGATAAACAAATACTTTCAAGAAGACCACGAAAAACAAAATATATATGACCACAATGTCCAAATGATTATTGGCAGAAAGGTCAACATAAAGTTCAATTAAATGGGCTTGCATTAGCAGACATAACTTAGGCAATTTACAAAATAACTAAAGGCCCACCATTGCTGCCGAAATCTAAAGATATGATTGTATCTCCAGCAGCCGGTGCCAGCAAAGTTAAAGCATCAGGTTCCTTCTTAAGCTTATCAAAGAGGCTACTTGTATCTTCTGATTCAACTTTGGTGAACAGCTGAGTCATTTTCATATCTGAAGATTCAACTGGTTTGAGGACACATTCTGTTTGTTGAAGGGAGAAAATCAAGTCGTGCTGAATAATACCACTGTCAAAAAAGAGAGATTAGTAATTCTTAAATGAGCACTTGACACAATGTAGGTGTAGAGGAAGTATTCTTAAATAACTTTGTCACAAAAAAATCCTACTTTATGAAAAGGAACATTTTAAGATGTTTTGACCTAATCTCTCATGCATACTTGGTCACATTCATTCAGGGTTTAAAATATCAATACTGAAATAAAGGCCTATTAAAATTTACAGTATAAAATAATTCAAATATTTGACTAATTTCAATTAAGAAACTGCAACTATCCCTTTGGGAAGAGTGGTAGTGACAAAGAAAGGTAACAGTCAAGCAGATGAAGGACATAAACACATCTTCCCAAATTTTGTGCTGACTCACATATAATGAAATTCGCACAGAACTCTTTGGCACTAATATATGAGATATGGCCTAAGGATGGTCCTAGAATATAAAGATGCAGAGATAAATGACCAAGGTCTTTGCAAGAGGGGTGCCATATTTTCTTTGGTGGTAGGAAAATGATATGTTGATACCACCTATGGGAATAGAATTGAAAAGGAATGATGAACAACAACTCCATATTCATTTTAGCTTAAATGTCAATTTTTTCTTTTAATCAACAAATATTAAGTGTTTGCTATGTGAAATGAACTAAGGATAGAAAAATTCAAATATCTAACCCTTGCACTCAAGTTTATAACTCAGTGTGAAAGGAAATGTGCAAACAATTAAAATACAAAGTGATAATCTCTAAAATGGAGAAGGCTTGCTTCATAGAGAGGCCAATAAGCTGAAACCTGGGCTCAAGGGGTACTTGTCAGGCAGACTGCAGTAGGGGGAAAAGTACATTTCAAGAAACTGATTCTTATGTAACAGGAAAGTCACAAAAGGACTCTTTGGCACTAATATTAAAACATTAAAGGATGATGTCAGAATTGGCAAAAAAAAAAAAACAAAAAAAACCCACGAATGATCGAAGTCTTCCTAAGAGAGGTGGCTATAGATTTTAGAAAGAGGGCTACATCTATGAAAACATGGGAGTACAGAAGATAACGACAAGAAATGATGCTATGCAAATAGGTAAGGATTTATCCTGGGGGTGATAAAGGGATCTTTAAAACAAATCTAAGGTAAATGAGAAGAGCAAATATCCATTTAAGAAAAATCAGCCTGGTGGTAATACGGAAGATGGACTACCCGGGGGGCAGTTGTCTACTGAAGTTGAGCAAATGAAAACTATGATATTCATAATATTCACAAGCCCATCAACTAAGGGAAGAGTTCAAGAATATACATTATACAGCTTTTTATAGTAATTTCACAAGAATATACATACAAGAGTTCAAGAATATACATTATACAGCCTTTTACAATAATTTCACATAGAATTTAATTCTCATAACTTTTTGAGGTAAGTATTCTCTCTTCTATATGGATGAAATTCAGAGAATGAGACTTCCTCAAAGGTTATGGAGAAATGACAGAGCTATGACATTAACCCAACTATTCCCAACTTAGCTGCCTTCATAATATATGCTGACAGTTGTTTGACTAGAACAAACTCATTTATAGGTCTGGTGTTTTTTTCAAGGTCTCTTTAAAAACTGGAGTAAATAGGATGGGAAAGGAGAGCTGCTGATAGTAGCTGGTGGTATCACTGTAGAATAGCTGGCCTGGAAACACAGGACAGAAAACTGAAAACTAATTAGGTAGAAATGTGAAAGTAAAATCAAATCCAGTTAATGTTTATAATCTTTTCTTCTTATAAAAGAACAGGGTATCCAAAAAGAGTTATTGTTTGCTACCTCAAAATATTTATTTTCTAAGCTTACCTCACAACGTAATTTACACATACAATGCATTGCGGCTGAGAGTTCTTAGTGTTGTATATGACAGTTGCTTGAGTTTCAACCCAGACATATCCACCTCTTTTGGCAAGCATCCTGTACTGTCCTGTGGTGACTTGTCCTTTAGTAAACACTAGGAGTAAAATGGAAAAAGAGTCACGCAGAGAAAAATACTGAATTGTCAATCAAATGAATAGATGCTAAATATTTGATCACTGTTTTAGAAAAGGGGAGAAATTTTTATTTTAATGGAATTAGTTGTAACTGTTTAAATTGAGAGCAAGAGGAAAAGCCCCTGCATAGCTGAAAATGTACCCATTTCATTCTTCTAACTCCAAAATAAACTCCTTTCCTGCCAATCTTCACTTTAAATAAAATGAAATCCAGGAATGAGGGATGGCAGTGACTAAAATTCTTTTAAAAACTTATATGTTGAAAGCATCAGAAAGACTAGAGAATAATCTTGATTCCAGAGAGAACAGGAAAGAAAGCACTGCTATCATTTCCTAAAATTCCTGCTATAGTTTCCAGAGAACCAAAGACGTTTCAAATAGCTGTACTAATATACTTGAATGTCAACTGAAATTATGCTTAAGTCTTTTGTCAGTTAGGGCAATCTCAATTACTGATTTGGGAAAGTACCAGATAAATAGTAATGATGATATATTATTGTGGGTATTGGGGCCCTGAATATGGACTTGGGACCATTCTGTAGTTCAAAGCTAATCACACTAACTGAGTGATATTCAGGCATCCCTAATCATATTGAGAAGTCATGTTTAGGTATAGATTAAACAGGCAAGTGAGAAATTCAAAAGTTTTACTTCCCATGGGATTTTCAAATAACAATCGACTAAAACCGAGAAATATATCTTATGTCAAGGGTAGTTATTACCACTAGTGCATGCTGTTGATCACCTTCACCTCACTTAACAATTCACTTCATTGAACAATTATTTTCTGAGTACCTTTTATATGCCACACACTGTTCTGAAATACTTAGGTGTGAATTCTGAAAATGATGCTATAATATTCTGGGACATATTTGAGTCTTTGTATTTAAAATGCTATAGAAATTTTAGATATTAAATGATCCTACTTTAACTGGTATAGGTTGTGACAAATACAAAACATAGATTTAATGGTCAAAATCCCTTATGAAGAATTTTGTTAAAATACTGGATCTAGGAAGACTGGTTAATATTAACCAAAAATTAGATGTATAACCAAACGGAAAAGAGACTACAAGAGTTAACTGTCTATGAGTTCTTCCATTGTACTTACTATCATGATGAGTTTTGGTCAGATGATCAGAGTCCAAAGCATGATAATATTCATAAATTGAACGGCCCAAAAGTTCTTCTGGTTCATATCCCATCAATTCAGTAATTCTGTTAAAAAAAAAAGAAAAGAAAAGAAAAAATTAAGAAGAAAAAAAGAAACTGATAATGAAAAATTTTGCTTCTTCCAAGTAACTGATATGCACTAATCTTATGGACAAGTGAATTTTCAAAAATAAAGAGCATTTTTCTTTCCTGAGAATAAATTTACATCTCACCTTTAGTAAGTTTACGGATGCTAAATGCAGCATCATTCATTTCTTTAAGTCTTCTGATTCATCCTGTTATTTGACCTTTTTATCCCTCTCACCTCAACTTGTTACCTATTTTTATCACATTTTATTATACATACATTTGGTTAACAAGTCAGGGTATTAATAAATAAATATGAAGTGCTGCTAAATTAAATAAGTTATAAAGGAGCCACTAACATTTAATTTAAAATACAGACGACCTCCATAACATTATCTTACCATAAAACCAGATTCTTTTTCTGTGTGTATGTACAAAACCAGATTCTTTATATAACGGCTCCCCTGGGCAAGGCAGCACTTTGGGGAATCAATACCTACTACAAAATTCTAAGTATCATTAACCAAAGAGTATCGACACTAAATGGGAATAAAGGAATACCTATTATGTGGGTTTTGGAAGATGCTCTTGTACTTCATTTTTTTGAAATTAATTACATAAAATTATAGGAATCTATTTCAGATGAAACAATATCAAATTGAAAATGGACTAGAAAGTAATCCAGTTACCCCTTCTGATTTCCTGACAGTTCCTTTATGAAAGGGACTAAATCTTATTACTCTCTTTAACCACAGTCTGAAATGGAACCCATTTCATGAGAAAGAGAAAGCTATCTTCTATGCAGTTTTTAGAAGAGAAATGTTATTTTCTGGGAACAGAACATAAGTTAAGCTTTTCAAGTTCTCAGACTTTAGATTTCAAAGGACTTTCTCAGGTGCAAGCAAAAGTTATATAATGTACTGTGGCCCAAAAAACCCAAACAAACCCCAATTAACTGCAAAAAGCATACAGGGAAGATATCCTTCTTCTAAGAAATGTATAAAAAAGATACTATTTGTGTTATCACACTTAAGGCAAGATCTGCCATAGTTTATTCAAAAATAAATAGAAAGCTGATTTGTAAAAAACACAAAAATTAAACCAAACCAAGCCAAAATCCAGAATTCTTTACAAAGGGATATGCCTAAACACATCTACACTAGGTGGCAGCATTTCAAAGGAAACTTTTTTTTTTAACAGCCCTCTTTCTTTAAATTATGCTTCAAAATTATTTTAATTGGTCTTATGTAAGTTATATATTTAAATAATATTCCTATGGAAATAATTTTTCATTATTTAAACCTTTATATGACTGGCACTGTTTTAGGTGTGAAAATGAAAAGACGAAACTCAACATGTGCCTAATCTTCTGGTACACACTGTACTTGTAAAATAACATGGTTAAGTGCAGTGATGAGAATCTGTTGTAGGAATCAGAGGAACCACCTCTTCCCATGAGAAGGAATGATGGTGTAGGGGATGACTTTCTATAGGAGATTATGAGTTGAATACAAAAGAGTATAAGAGAAAGCAAGACCATTTCAGGAAGAAGGTACACAAGCAAAGACAGAGATGAGAAAATGCTCGACATTGTACAGGCAAAGAAGACTCTGATGTGGTTAACGGGGCAAGTGGAAAGAGAAGAGGCTGGAAAAGCAAGCAAGAAGATCAGATTAATGAGGGCCTTGTATATCAAGTTAAGCAGCTCTGATTTAATCAGATATCAACCAGTGCTTCTTGACCTGTGTTGAGCGTATGTATGCCTACCACTAAGGGATGCAGATGTCAAAATATAAATAGCACATATTTTCCTAGAAGGTCAATTTTATTCATATTTGAAGAAGAAAGGTAAAGTTTATTAAACTTCAGAGAATTACTTAGCTTATATTCTCTACCAAAAAGAGGACTGATCCAGAAAATTTGATCAAAAGTATTTTTAATGGACTAGGAAATCTGATCTAAAGCAACTATGCAGTAACCATTTAAGTGCCTTTGAGGGCAGGAACTGTTAATCTTCATTTTTACTTTAGTGCCAATTATAGTGCCATGCAATAGGAGGTGCTCAAATAAATGTGCTGAATGTTTGATAACGCAGATTTTCTTAAACTTCAGCAAAATTTTTTCTGTATCTTTGTTCTTAGGGTTTATGGATGTGAAGTTCGTAGGAAGAGCTCTAACCAGAAAACTAACAATCTCGTCAAACTCAAAACCTTACTTGATCTCTGTCTACTTTTTAGAAACCTGAATGAGAGATTAAAAGCGAGCAAATCTGTTGGCAGAGAGCTAGCTTAAGAGACTGGCAGTAGTTCAAACCAAAGGTAATAATGAGCTGAAGAATTCAATGATGGGAGAGCAAGTGAGGAAAAGACGGAATGGATCAAGAGATATGTGTACTTAGTAAATTATAAGACTTAGAAACCAATTAAGTGTAGATAACAAGGATAAAAGTTAAGGATGACTTCCAAATTTTTGCTGGAGTCATATGTCTACAGTGGTAGACAATGAACTATGATAGGCAGTATAGGAAGAAAACTAATGTTTGAACTTGTTATTGTTTTGAGGCAGTTCATTTACAGAAATTAGTTTATAACACAGAAGAGTACCCAGATAAAAATATCAAATTAGCAATTAAATATAAATAGAAATATAAATTTGGGAAATGGCAATAGAAACTATGGGCAAGGGTAAAGCTGCTTAAGGAAAATACATAGGGTGAGGAGATGACCAAAGCCTTTTCTTTCTCATCCATGACCAAAAGTAATCTATCCTTCGTCAAACTGTGTTGTACGCCTTTGAAATATGTTTTCTCTTTAGAGTCCCTTAAGAAAAAAGACCTCATCTTAATAATTTCTGAATAGCACCTGGTAAAGATTCATAGTACATAGTAAGTGCTCAATGTAGATGAATTAATTCACAAAGTTAATCTAACATTATGGAGTTCTAGGATGTATCATGGTATTCAACTTAGTGGAGGAAGCATGCATACTCTTTACTATAGTAAATAGTAAAAAAAAGTTGTAGACTCTCATTTACCTTTCATCACAATAAGAAAATTTCATATCCAGGCTGTGACGACTGAGAAAAGTCTTGCTATCTAATGGAATTTCAATATTTGATGGGTGAGGAATGGGTTCACAAATCAGCACCAAGCATGTCATGGGTGGTTTCTTATACCCACACTGAGACTGATTACCATTGGTATCGTATACATGAATATGTCCTGTGCAATGAAGTACCTGTTTATGAAGAAAACAAAGCATTTAAAAAACATATACACGCGCGCGCACACACACACATACATACATGCATACACACACACACACACAACATGAGAAAAAAAGAAAATGCAGATGTAAGTACTTGAGTCTAATATGGCAAGTAAGCTTTGTTAAAATTTACTGTCATTAGTAGATTAACTATAGTTCTGAAATTCAATAAATGTTTTCCCTATAACACCACCCATGACCTACTCCTTAGGCACTATAAATTATTCTTTTTAAAAATCTCCTTTATACAAATCTGGGCTGATTTTTCATTCATTTGGTTATTATAGCTGTTTGATGGTTATTTCTTGCTTTGATGATTGTTTTAACATTGAACAAAGACATCAAACAACGATGAATAGAAAATTAGCTCTGTCAAGATTCAAACACTGGGTGGCTGGCAAAGCCAACTGATTAAGTTATCCCAGTACAGCAGTGTCACAATTTGTTCATGCCGAAAACTGGCAAATTAATACAATGTTTTTCGAAGTTAAACCTGCAAATGTCAAGGAAAAACTCTTAAGTTCTCCCTCACAATTCTAATGCTACCTTAATACTAGCAATGTCAAGATATATGAAATTATCTATAAATCAAGTGCATCACCACTCACAAATCATTTTTACTGACCTTCCATGTTGCAGACTTTATGTTCATAGTTCTCCCCCGGCTAGTTAGGGTACACTTCATTCTCAGGAAAAAGCTTCGCTGTGTATTTTGCTCTTTACCCTTTTTCACAAGGCCTGAGGAAAGCATGAAATAAAGTTTAAAAACATAATTAAATATGCAACTTTTTTACATAAGAGTAGCAGAGTACCCAGCACCTATGGGCCCCGGCTGGTTCAATTAAACATCTCAGCATGAACAAAGAGATTCACACAGTTGTGCCCACGCCAACAGATCCAGCAATCTAACACACCCCGGTCAGTAACGGATTCACAACAGCAGTGATTCCGTGAGTTGGTGGGAGGAGAATCTGTATTTGGCTTACAGTTAATCATTTCACATTCAAGCCAGTAAAGTTGGTCAAATAGCAAAGGAATATAAATATGGTATGAATTTGTCCTGTAACTATGCCATCAATGTATAAACACACCCAAAAAAAGAACTTCGGCGAACCCTTCCAAACCTTTACTAAGTGTTAGCTCAATTTATATATAATAAGCACTTTATTATTTATATAACTTTTAAAATAGCAAATTTCCTTTTAATAGCAAATAATAGTTTTATATATCTGATTTTTCCTTAAATCTTCCTAGAATGCAGGCAGGAAATTATTTCTACTTTGTTACCAGAGGAAAAAACATATTAAATGACTTTTCAAAGGGAAGTTAGAATTAAATAAATTCAGATCTATTCCCATTCCAAACCTCATATTACTAAAATATGAGATTATACTCAGGTGATTAATTAAGAAAACAGCAACTTAATTTCTTATCTTCATTAATCAGTCTGATTCAAAACAAATACAAAAGTATTCATTCAGGAACTGGACAAGATATTGAAGGTAATACAAATATGAATAAGTTACAGTCCCTATACTGAATAAGTTACAAATTTAGTAGATGTAGTGAGGCCAAGGAAATGATACAATGCAGGGTAAGTGCTCTAGATTTACAAAAACACTTTAAAGAAGTATAGAGAGAGCTTAGGAGATAACTTCCAGTCAAGGGGAAATCAATAAGTTCTTAGAAAAAGACATTGGAATTTCAGTAAGTAGAGATGTAGCTACAAGAGTATTCCAGGCAGAGCCAAGAGAATGAAAAGTGCATAGGTGGGGGAAAATAGCACATGTTTGGGGAACAGTACTAGATAGTTCAGTTTGGCCACAATATAAAGTACATGCAGAAGACTAAAGAGACAAAGTTAGAAGGCAAGGTTAGAGTGATAACTATGGAGGACCCCAAATGCTACAATGAGTTGCCTTAAATAGACAACATGGAGCTTCTCAAAATTCTGAGTTGGAAAGCAGTCAGCAATTTAGAATTTAGAATGCATTAATATCATTACTAAATCAAAAGAAGCCTTCCTAATATCCATCATTTATAATCTAACCTAAGGAAAGCAATGAGCAGTCAACACAAACCTCCAAGTCTAAACACCAGAACTCATATATTAAACTCATTGACAAACCACTTAGGTCCTTGCTCGGGATATATTTACTCCTCCTTTACACCGAATTCTAAAAAGTGTGCATTTGCTTTCCAAAATCACAGTAAATAAACAGTATGGAATTAAAAAACAGGAGAGGGCTCCTACTGATGAGGTGCAAAATGGCTAGAGGGCTAGAGTGTGGACTCTGGATCCAGTCCACACGAATTTAATCCATGCTCTGCCAGTTACTAACCCAGTAATCCTGGGCAAGCTACTCAGTAATTCTGTGCCTCAGTTTCCTCAGTGAAAACGATAACATTAACTTCACACGGTTATTGTGAGGAATAAAGTAGTTAAATCATATGAATGCAGAGAACCCTGTCCTGGCACAAAGTTACCTCTCAAGAGAGGTTTATTATTATAAATGAGATGAAAAAGAAACCATGAAAAAACTATTCAAATTTTCATTATGGTAACTTTCAGTCATGAAAGAAAGTTTAAATTATGATCAGTATACTGTATTTAAGAGGGCATATGTATGAAAAGACTTTAAGTTTTTGTAATTTAAGAAGCACTTCCTCAAATCTTGGAACATTTGATTATTTTAACAATTCATTCCTAAGAGTTAGAGGTCTTAGCAGGTCTTTTTTGTTGTTGCTAACGTGGGGGCACCCATAATATAATGCTTGTGATCTAACCACATACTATCAAATTGTTGGGAACATCCTGAGAGGTCAACTAAGTAATTATTATGCTCTTTAAAATCTGGTGAACTTTCTCTTTTCTTTTTTGGGGGCCTTTAGAAAGCCTGAACCCAAACTGGCACCTCGACTTAAATAACTGTCTAAATCCTATTATCTGCCATTTGTATTATGTGACTTCTCTTAGCCTTAAAGTTTTATTTTAATTTATAACTTCTTTGGTCCTGATTTTTATTTATTTTTTTCATTTTATTTTATCTATTCTCTTATCTATATATTTATGAAATTAGGTGAGCTTTAAAATTTTTTAAATCTATTTCAATGAAATTCCTAAAAAAATAATATGGATTTAACAAAGACTAAAGTAACATTTTATTAAACATGAAATGACATTTTGCCTTCGATTAGAATAGCAAAATTTAAAAATTAGCAACAGAATCTGATTAAGTAAAAGACTTTTCTTCTCACCATTTCTGTGTGTAAGCATTTCCCTCATTTCTTCATGGTCACACGGATGAGTAAAATCAAACACACTGTGTCCAGTTAGTTCAAACTGTAAACACATTTTAAAGAATTAGATCTATATCATAAAATCATAAAAACATACAGAAGGATTCTTACTACATGGGTATTTTACCTGAGTTAATCCCATGTATTTGTTCACATTATCAGAAATGTAAATCATGTCACCATCATCTGTGAGAACCATAACAAAACCATCTAGGGCTTTCAAATAGAAGCAATTCATCTGTGCCTTCATTTCATCTTCAATATCCAAATCACCTAAAAAGGGCACAAAAAGAGGATAACAATTAGTTAAAAAGTTATACTTAAATTATAATACTTGTTTTTATAAAGTTTTCCCATATAGTTTATTTA
This sequence comes from Pteropus medius, assembly GCF_902729225.1. Lineage (NCBI taxonomy): Eukaryota > Metazoa > Chordata > Mammalia > Chiroptera > Pteropodidae > Pteropus > Pteropus medius. The sequence goes on along the minus strand of NW_024340695.1, from coordinate 2,599,925 downwards.
ATATACACGACATATTTTTTCTGTAGATATAAGTTTTTTCACCACTTTCCTTTAAACACACAACAGTCAAAGCCAGAGGACAGAAAGATTAAAATTAGATTTGCCAGCTGCTTTAGTAATGTAGCAAGGCAAACCACTAAAAAGAGAAACAAGGGTCATGTTATTAAAAGACAGGTAGGTAGCTAGGTGGGACAGGAGAAAAAGAGGAGGAAAAGGCCAATATTTATATTCTCGACTGAAGCTTTAAAAGCAGGTAATAAAAAGTCCATCATATTAAGGAAGAATTGAGAGTATGACCATCCTCTAAATATTTCTAATTACTTCTAATTTCTAATTTTTTAGGCCTATTATGCCATTGTAAAACAACTCACCAGCATCCAGAAGTTTCCTCACACGCAAATAGCTGATGGTAAGCCTCATAACAGAAGCCTTATCAAGATGCGAACTCACATTATGGGGAAGTGGCAACTGATGAGCAAGCTCATAAAAAACTTCAGACTCTTTACTTCGCCGAGATCTAGCTGCATCTCTAGACTTTTCTTTTCGACGTTCAGAACTTATCCTATTTAACAAAAAAAGGAGGGGGAGGAGAGAAAAGAAACAAAATTTATATATGTTAGTTTGACCTTGACTGAATAAAACTAATTTTACATTCTGTTTACCACATAAAAATTAGAAGATGCCATGTAATTATATTTTGTAGAAATTTGTCTACTACATAAATGTACTTTTATTAAAGACAGCTATACAAGATGAAGTTTTAACCTTGTCTGAAGTAGATGTTTCCTCCCTGGCATGTCAAATTGGAGACGATGATTCTGTTTTAGCCAAAATCTGAAAAGTAGCCTCTATATCTAAGGCTGCCCCTTCATGGGTTCAAAGTAGTCTTAACATAGAGAAATCATGATTAAATCTAGAGAAATGGAAGTTGTACAAAGTAACTTGAAAACAGGTGTTTTTAAGCAGGTAGAACAGCGATAGCTATAAAACTGATTTTTGACTCATTTCTTTTGACTCCAGGACCTTCCTCCCACCGTCCACCTTGCCACATAGACAATACTGACTATAAGCTATAGGAATTTATATTAGCAGCTATAATAAGCTACTGTTTTCAGGTTGCTTGCTCCCTTAGAAGCCCCTTATCACTATCACAACAGATACCAAATAAATGTGGGGTATGGAAGAAAAACAAAGATGTGGCACAATATTACAAATTTAAAAGAATGGTTTAACAAAGATTAATAAGGTGTCAATACAATGATACATCTCTAGGGATCTCTTTTAAGAATAAAATCAGATTTTCATCAAGTCATGCCAAGCAAAGTTGTCTTCGTTTGCTTAGCAACAAATATTCCTCCTGACCCAGCTGAAGGTAAACAAAGCTAAACCTGGTTCTGTCCTTAGCTTCTTCTTTAATAGCTATTTATTAAAACCTACTATGTGCCAAACACTACCCTAGTACTAGGTGCCTGGTTCTCTCAAAACAACCTATAAATAGGTTAAATATTACCCCTGTTTTACAGATGAGAAACAGATTTAGTAGGTTAAAAATGGCCATTATGTAGCAGATGGGATTTGAACCAGGTGGTTTTTTTTGTTGTTTTTTTTTTGTTTGTTTTTACGCCAAAGTCTGCTCTTCCACGTTTTGTCTTAATGGAGAATGCTGCTTCTGCTTCAAATACTCAACTGCCCTCCTATGACCCTCAACTTAATGCTGTTAAGTCAGTTCTTTATTAAATGTTGAAAATAGCCAATACCAGTTATTGAGCACTTAGCGGTATGCTAAGGACTTTGCTAGCACTATTTCACTTAATCCTTCTTACATCCTATGAATGAAGCACACAACTGTCTCCATCTCAAATCTTTCCTTCCTCCAAATGATTTGCAGAGCAGTGCCAACATTCTCAAGAAACAGGCTGGGTTCTCAGCGCATGCTCCTGTTACGTTGTGTAATAACAAGTACCTAATAATTGTACTATGGCAATAGTGATAATATAGTTTTTAGCACTTACTCAGTTTGCGTGCTTATCTGATTTTTATACTTTAATAAGGAATATCAGTATTTGCTGTTGTAAGGGAACTTTGATACAAAATTTTCAATTCAAACATCTAGATCAATTTAACTTGAGTATCTTGAGATTTAAAGTGAATTATTAAAACTATTACTACTTGTAACTTCTTATCTATATGAATCAGGATCTCAATGCTGTACAATTAAAAAAACATGAAAACAAATGAGAAGCTGAGGCTACCATGGAAATGCAACAATGTCAACAGTCTGAAACTTCATTTTTTAATGTGCATTAGGCTGAACTGCCTCATTGTTCTCATTGACTTTGTTTTAAATTTGAACTTAAAGATAAAATATACAATAAAAGTTCTTGAAAAATCTATTTTATACATATACTGGAGTTCCTGAGGGTGGAGGGAGAGCACCAGTACGTTCCCATTTGCCCTAGCATCTTGGATACTAGTTTCTTTCACTTCTTTCCCCTACTGCATTGCCAAGTGAGAGGCTGCGATAGCAATGGGAAACAGATCCCTATCTAGTTCAAGTAAACCACCAAAAAGAGCGATGATCAATGATCTCATTACAAACCTGAAAATTAATTAGTTCAAATGCCACAATTTTATCAGCAACTTTCATCAGACTTACTATCTCTGCTTCTCTTAATAACTCAACCAAATCCAAGCTTCCCACAAATGACTACCCAAATACTTGGTGAAAAATTTAAATCCTTTTGTTACCTATATGATAAAGGGTATCTGCTCAAGCTAATAACCATGGTGATAGCTTATCTCCATACCTTTAGAAATAACTTGTACTGTCCAGAACTTTAAAGATAATGATTGTCCAAGATGTGGCAACTAAATTTATAAGACAAATCCATTAGAAACGTGAGCTTGTATAAAAATTTAAAGGAAAATATATTTAAGCTAGTGAAGACTGTAGGAATAAGAATTTGAGCATGAGCCAGAATTTTGGAAGAAAAATAAGCCTCAATAAAACAAGTAATATACTTTAAGAGTTGACAAACCTAAGTGAAACTGATGAAAATCAGTATATGTCCTCACATAATCAATCTAGACATAAAGCAATTAGGAGACCTATAATAAAAATTTAATGAAGAAATTTATCCAATATTCTTCACATGTGACTATGGGAGCTCTTAAAACATTTCTAAGCTTAAAGCTAAAGCTTCCAGAATTCTTATCAGTTTCAGCATCTGAGCTGCCCAGCTTCTTGTCTATTGATAGGAAGGCTTTTTTCATAAGGTCATACCCAACAGAATTCAGTATTGACCAAGAATTACTTCTGTTTGACCATGTGGTCTAGGCACCACAGAGATGAATCCTGTACTACTTGTTTACTTACTACTCAGAATGCACAATAAAAGGTTTGTAGACCAGAAGGAAACTGGCAGATTTTCAGCATGAGAATAAGGTCACTGGGTTATTCAAAATTATCAATTCTATCTATGCTGTTTTATTAAATACAGATCAATTAAAGTTCTGCTACCTATCTTCATAAGGTGCTATTTCACAGACTGCCAGTCATACTGGAAATCAGTTAAGAGTACAGTAAAAATTCCATCTTTGAAACAGTTTGCTTATCCAGTTCCATGTCTGTTCTAGAACTAATGTTTGAGTAAACTAGTAAAGTAGCTTGATCTTTGTTTTACTATAGTTTTCACACATTATTTTATTATTTAGCACATAGTACTGGACAAGAGGCTAACAACTATATCTTGAAATTTTATATAGGAAATGTATTTAGGAAGATAATTTAGAGCCACTGTCTTATTAAAAGCTTCTGGTATACAAAGTTCATGAATAAGCTATAGCCATTTTATAGAGAATGCCTGTTATTCTTTAGATTAAGAATACAAATAAGTACAGTTATTTTAAGTCGTCTGTGTTGTCTACTAATTGCACAAGAAAAGCCTGTTAGCGTTCTTGATTATAAATATATATGGTTTTAAGAACTGAAGATAGATCATAATCATTCAAAACGTTAACAGATAATCAGAATTCTGATAAAATTTAATATATAAATTTAAAAAATCTCTCAACTCTATTACTTGGTAATTTTAAAACTCTTTCTGGCCTATGAAAAGTACAAGCTGTTGGTTTGCATCTCTTGCATGAGTACTTCTACAGGATAGACATTATGAAGTGAAATTCCATGATCTAAAGGATGTGACATTTAAATTTTCCTTTCCAAAAAGGTCTCTACCCATTTTTGTCTCTGCCAATCCATGAATGTGTGTATACATTTCCCTATGCACTATGCGGTAATATATATTAGAGATCTTTTATATCTTTTTAATTTTTGCCAAGCTGGTAGGTGAAAATTCTATCTCGTTGCTTTAACTGCCCTGCACTTCTTAAAGTCTCAGGCCAGAGGAAATTCCAAGGACATTATCATGTTCCTTAGTTGGTATTTTGGCCTGCAGCTTAACTCCAAATATGGTGCTTAGTATGTACACAGTGGTATTCTAAACATTTTCATCCATTAACTTATTTAATCTTTATTGTCATAATCATGTTACAGATAAGGAACCTGGTTACATAGCTTACCCAAGATTACACAGTTAATAAATGGTAGAGCCTGTATTTAAAAACTCATGCGGTCTGGCTCTATAAACAATGCTATTAAAAATAGGCTATGCTGCCTCTCAGAAACTCATGCTAATTACCAAGATAAGTATTCCTAAGTCCAGAACATTATTATGAAGTTCAAAATGTGTTTGCATCTCTGAAGACATAAAGGAGAGGTATAGGGGTTGACTTTAAATTTATGACTTTCCCCTAAGCTATTTGGAGGGACTAATGGCCAGGCTCTTACCTGGAGTCTGCCAGTAAATCCAAAATCCTAACTGAAAGGTACTTACTTACAATGGCAATGCTCTCTGTCTGCTCCACTGTCTACCAGTTCTTCAAAGCAAGGCAACCTTTAATGGGTAGTGCCAATCACAAAGAGGAGGGAACCAGAGCACAATAATTCAATCTATCTCATATACTCCCACTACTTTATTTTAATTTGTGCAGACAAACTATTTCAACATCTTAGCTATTACTGGTGTTTTATTTGCTCAACATCTGGATCCCTAAAGTAAAAACAATCTGCATATTAACATTCAGGAGATCTGGTTAGGCATAAGCCAATTGCCAACATACCTACCCATACAAAGTACCACGAGAGAAAAGATGAAGAGAATTTTCCCCCTTCTGACATTTATTGAACACTTACTATGTGCCAGGCACTGTGTTAAGTACTTTCACATTATTAGCTTAATGATCATAACAACTCTAGAGAGAAACAAAACACAAGTTGAGAAGTGGCCTTCCTGAACCTCAGAATAACCTCCTTCATTCAAAAAATATTCATTTGGGAAATATTTATTGAGCATTTATCAAGTACCATGGACTGTGCTAGGTACTAGGAATTACTATTGATAAGCCAAACAGCAATCATGGAGCTTAGATGGCTTCTCATTTAGTCTACTGAAATAGTTATCTAAAGCTATATTCCCAAATGCCAGTCTAATTGCACCATCATTACTTGGGGACATTCAACATTTCAAACTTCTGGGCTCCTCCTTTGTAAATTCTGATTCAATAGATCTGAAGCAAGTCCCCCAAATCTGGGTTTTTAAAAATGCCCAACATGCATATGATACCGGGTGAAATCTGCGGTACACGGACTGTACTAGTCCTTCCCTTACTTCTCTTTAATTTTTCCTTCAAATTACTAATGCAATGATCCTTCCGGAATAAGAAATCTGATATTATGTCTTCCTTACAACCCTATCAAATGTCCATAGGACAAAATATAATTATTTTCAAAGGAAACCTACCATTACCTAGTTCCCTGCTCATCTCTTCATCTTCATTTCCCACATTCTTCAGCCACATGCAGGTAATCAAAAGCATAATATTTCATTCTCTCTGTCTCATTTATCCTACTCTCTCTGCCTGGGGTACCCTTCTAAGTATGTGACCTGGGAAGTTTATGTGAGGAACTTTCAAGCTTCAAACTCTACCATCGTTTTGTCTCTGTTCTGTCTTCCAAAACTGTTATTTTGCTATATTTTATCTTCTCTGCAGTACTTAAAGCTTCTTGGAGGCAGGACACTCCCTCGTTCATCTTTGTATTCTTGGCAGTGATGTGCAAAGTTCTACTTGGCTTTAGTATTAGGCCCAGATCTGCTATTTGACATTGACTTCAGCCCATGGAAGGTTGACTGTCCTTTCAACATTCTTTATGGGATCCCTGAATTTGTGCTTCATCAGTGCTCCTGTGATCCTATAGATTAAAATCACAATAAAACAGCATAACAATGTCAGTACTATGAAGAGGGCATACTATTTGTATTCATTGTGATTATTTGGGTAAGCGTTTTCAAATATAAGTAACATACTTGATGTTAGAGTGGGAAAAAAAAGCTACTGATTAAAAAAAAAAAATCCACCAAGCATTGTAACAGTAAATAGCACCAATATCAAGGAGAATTAGTGATTCTGCAAAAGAAGAGGGGTGTTACTCTTAGATAAGTATTTCATATTTATTATTAGGAGTATTCTTATTATTGATTGTTGTTAAATTTACCATTTGATAATTGCTGCAAAACCAGAATACTTCAAACGGTTTAATTTTTTAAAAAATCACTAATTAATGGAAAAACAGCAAAACTTTGACATTTAAAATTAATTATAAATTATATTTTCAGGATAGCTACCTATTATTTGTAATTGCTTTCTCCAGAAAAATGTCTTCTGAGTTCTAATCATCTTCAATAAACTTAAAAATGAGACTTTAGTATATATACTCATGTTAGATAATGTAATTCATTTATTCAATAAATATTTCATCATCATCTCCTATGAGCCCAGACTGTTCTCAGCGTGGGGGCATAGTGCAATAAATAAAACAGACCAAGTTCCTGCCCTCATGGAGCATCTTTATTTAATAGTAGTTACCAGGATCCATCCCTGACAAAACATTAGTTGTAGGAATAATTTTCCATAAAATTTTAGGAGGAAAAAATCTACAAAAATTAAAATGTGCTGATAGATGTTACAATATAGTATTATATGAAAAGAGTGGGTTATACAATAAAATTTAAGTATGAATCCATTTATGTATGTGTGTAATGCATGTGTACATATATCACTGTGTATATATGTACACACATACACATAATTTATAAATGCACAGATCAAACCAGAAAGACACAATCACAATAACCTGGAATGATTCTTAAAACACAGAATTACTGGGCTTTAACTGCAGAGTTTCTGATTCAGGAGGACTGGTGGTACTGAATAATTTGCATTTCTAACAATTAGCCGGTAGTATTAACGACAATGGTCTAAGGAACACTTTGAGCCCCTCTAAGAAAATGTGTCCTTCAAAAATGCCCAAAGATTGTTTATCAACACTCGAAAAATGGTTTATTAAATATTTTCTCTTTAAAAATCTGCCCAAATGCTCTACAAATACGGGAAACATATCCAATCTCTAAGACATTCATTTACATTGCCACATATTTAGAACTCAGTAACTATAAAATATACTAAGGATTTAGATTAGATTAGTCAATGGTTGACCTGTGATAAACATCACAAATCACCAACGGAACTGCCCCCGCCCCATATACATCTTAGATCCCAACCCTGGAAATTCAAATTGTAGGCTTGGAATGTCTCTTAAAAAAAAACAATTTCACAGATGATTCTGATGAGCACTCTTAGCTGTTCAGGGTTTGTGTTTCATCTATGGTTGCCTGTAAACTTTACAGACTCCTGAGTTCCATCCCAAAATTACCAAATCAGAATCTCTGGAGGTGAGTACCTGGGAATCCTTATATTAACTAAACGCCCAGATGGTTCTTAAGCTACACAAGTTTGAGAACTATTAGCAGGTTTTATAGTTTTAACAGGTTAGCCAGCAAATTTTGAATGAGAAAGATTTACTTTTAGCTGTAACTACAGATGCATGCTATGATAACTACATTTGTCAGACAGAACACTGAAGTGAATGGGTTGGGCAATACTATGTAGAACAAGGTACAATTGCTGGGAATAAGAAGCTAGAGGTACAATTCAAGGACAAGCCAGTAATAAAGTGTGTGCTTAATAAAATCTAATAACTTTGTTTCAAAAATATAAGATCATGATTAGGCTTCAAAGAGGACCAAATGAAAAATATGGTAACTGTGAATGGTTATTTTCAATTTTCTGAAACGATTTTTTTAAAAAATCACCTTTCAATCTCTTTATGAATGTCATCAACATCAAAAGGTTGAGAATCACTGTAGCTGAGTAAGAGTTGTGTTAATGGCTTTCCTCAAATCATATCACTTACTGTACCACTCTTCTCCCTTTCCATTATCTCCCACTCAGCTGGTAAATGCTTTTCTATTTCCCTTATTATATGCTTTCTGATAGTACCAGAACAGAGTGGAACTTAAGAGGTCAGTGACATTAAACTTTGTGGGTGTGTGTCTGCATGTATTCAGAAGACTGTGGCCTTATATATTTACTTATAGTATTTATATAATAGAAAAAAAATCGTATGTATCATCTCAAAGGATCATAGAGATTAGTGTGTTCTCAGAGACCAAAACATCAATCAGACTTGAGAAATACTGGAATAAAGAACTTTCTAACATTTAAAGTTGCCAAAAATGAATAGACTGTCTAGTGAGAGTGTTTTTTGTGTATCTAAGAAAATTCTCAAAGTAGACTGGCCAAATTAGTAAACACAACTAAAGAAGATGCTCTTGTGATGGTTTATATTAAAGTAACAAAACTTAAATCCTAAATTCAAAACTTTCCAAGAACCTCAAACCTGACATCACACTGTAATGAAAAACAAAAAATGGAATATGTTATGAGTGAATCAATTAACACCAAAAACTGAATTTTCAGTTGCGGCCTAAGCCATCAACAATTCAATGTTTTGCTTGATAAATTAGACACACAAATATCTGTTGAATAAACAAATGCACAATAATCTGTTATAAGCCAGAGTGGTTAAGTGCTAGAGTAGAGGTCTAGGGTTGAAAAAAATTTTTTGAACCACTGAGACAAATCAACTTGTTTGCATTATCCAAGAAAATACCCCCTCCTCCATTCACAGAGAAAGCTTTGACTACTTGCTTGACATGTAGCCCATTTGAAATATTTTAGCTATGTTATGTGCAAAGGGAGGCAATTTCCAACCCTCCTCTGCCAACAGGTTAAAAGACTGGTTGAATTCTTGATACCAAGAGCATGAAAAAGTAGGCTTTCTTAATTTCCCACCCTCTAACGGCCAAATAAATACCGTTGAAAATATACTTCTTCCTTTACTATTATCGATATGGAAAATTATTTTAGAATAACATGTTGTACAAAAAAAAAATCTTCATTTAATCGGCAAAGTCCAGCTATTCATGGGAAAAAAAAAAAACCAATGTAGAAGAAAAGCAGCACTATTCTACTGCTGTAATAAGTTCACTGATAGTTTGGACCAAAGGACATCAGCCTTTGTCAGACTGTCCCAAAGAAGGCTTAAATGGTTCTAAAAAGTATTCTGACACTTCAAGAGAGTGAAACTTCTGAAAACAACTTAAAAACATATTATATTATAGTAATATGAATAGAATAGTAGTTTCTAGTTCATTAAGCCCTTTGTGGCAAGAATTGTTCTGAGTGTTTCATATGGGTTAACATCTTTGTTTTCCTCACGACAATCTTATAAGGCAATTTACAGATGGGGAAAGTGAGACCTAGATAGAGGTAAAGCAACTTGTGACGATTCACACAGTTAGGCAAGGTAAACAGCCGATCTCTAGAGCCTAAGCTCTTAACCATTAGTTATTATTACCTTTCTTCAGGAAAAGAAATGAAAACCCCAATCCACAATAGAAGAGACTCCCAGCTTCTCAAAAGGCACAGCAAAACAGTTACAGAATGACTAAGCTTGGTAGAAAACTGTAGAATACAGATTCAGGTGATTTGTAACAAAAACCCATAGCCCATTCATTACAATACCAGAACTGATCAAGAGTACTGTACAAGGAGACAATCTACAACAAGACAATCAAACAAGCTACAATAAGACAATCAGGGAGCCTCACTGACACAGTTAAAAATGAACAGTCCAAGCAGGATAATATGGCATTCATCCAGGAAACTGGATGCTAGAAAAGACGAAGTTTCTTTTGATTTTTTTTAAAAATCACAAACTGTACAAATGCAGGCATGGTAATGCTAGTGGCCATCTTCCATATCATATATGAAAGCCTGTTAGTGGCAGAATGAAACCAACATGCAAACAGAGCAAAGGCATATAAACCAAGTAATATTCAAGAGAAAGTCAGGGATTACACTCTAAGGACATCACTTGAGACTGGATCTAATTGCCCCTTAAACCAAAGCTAGATTGTATGAGCCAACAGTTGCCTTATTTCCCCTTAAACTAGTTTCAGCTGTGTTGCATCACTTGATATAAAAAGAATCCTAATACACTTAAAAAATTCCCACTGTCTCAAACTAAAAACAAACTTTAATTGCTAGAGAGTATAAACCAACCCAAACTTTCTGGAAGTTTAAAGTAGACTTAAGAAATGTTTGTTAAAAATTAAACAAAGGTAAAGATACTTTTTCACACATTTACCTACCTAGCCAATGTTCTGCAGTCATACACGTATACCTTTTCTATTAAACTTTTTTTCCCCAGTGTTCTGAATACATAGAATTGGCAGGCATTAACTTTTAATATACCTTAAAGTAGGGTACTAAGTTACTTTCAAGGCATAGTACACAGCTGTATTTATTAACAAAATGTTTACTAGCCTGGTTCTAATAAATACTATAAATATTTTTTAAATGACAAAAAATTAAAATTCAAGATTCAAGAAAGTTCTAAAGTAGCTCAAGGGATTCCTAAGCATAAGAAAAATTCCTATGAAAAGTGGGACATAGGGAGAGGAGACAATAATGCCTTCAAAAAACTTTTTGAAAATCTTAAAATCTTTCTCTGCTTCTTCTTTGTTCATTCAATTATGCTTTCATTGCTTCGTTTGTTTGTTCAAATACTTATTAAGAGCTTACTGTGTGTTGGTATTCTCTTTTATATCACAAGTTTCAAATTCAATCTATTTGTGATTTGCTCATTGAAACATGGGAAGGGGGGGGTCACTTTAAAGAAATTCCTTAACATCTAAATTCATAAGAAAAGATCTAAACGAAGAGAGCTATATCCTAATTCTTAAAGACTTAAACTTTCTGCTTTTAAACCTTATGTTTATTTTTACCACAGCATTTTTTGGTTGAAAAAACAAATTCTCATGAACTATTAGGAAAAGGAAAGAAGCACAGGGAATTGTCACTAATGAGTGAAAATTGTAAGATTAACTAGTTAAGTTTTAATTTGTTGAAATCAACTGTGACTTTCAAAACAATTGGGAGAAGAACTGCAGCAAGTTGTTCTATCACTAGATTTTTGTACCATTTAAAAAACATTTTGAAAATCATACTTTGAAATAATTTTTATATTTAATAATTATAACCAAGTGACATTTTAAAATGAACACACACTCAAAGTGACAGCTGAGATTACCAAAATAACTAAAAGGTAACATCTTAGGGACAGTTTTCTTATAAAAATAAGTCATTTCAATTATTGTTTTAAATCTTTTAAAACAAAGTTACTAGTTAAATGAGACTTTATCGACAACAGAATAGGTATAGAACATTTTTAACAATGAATTTTTTTTTTTTCTGAAAAAGTACTGGCAAACCAAATCTTCCTCAGTCACTGGGAAAACTTAATTCTTATTTTAGAGGTGCTTAACTTACTTCTGATAAAGCTTCCATAGGCAACTGTCTGTCATTAGCTTTAACTTGGTTAACTGTCCACAAACAAACCCTTAAAAACACAATCACTTCAACATCCATTAGGATGACTATTATCAAAAACTCCCAGAAAATAACAAATGTTGAGGAGGAAGTGGAGAAATAAGAACCCTTGTGTACTGTTGGTGAAAATGTAGAACAGTGTAGCCACTAAGTAAAACTGTATGGCAGTTCTTTAAAAATTAAAAATAGTTTCTATATAATCCAGCCATCCTACTTCTGGAGATAGATCCAAAATAATTGAAATCTAATCTTGAAGAGATATTTGCAAACTAATATTCATATCAGCACTATTCACAATAGCCAACAGGTGTCCATGGAAAGATGGATAAACAAAATGTGGTATACGATGAGTATTATTCAGTCTTAAAAAGGAAGAAAATCCCCACACATGCTACAGCATAGGTGAACCCTGGGGACATTATGCTAAGTGAAATAAACCAGTCACAAAAACACAAAAACTATATGATCCACTTATAGGAGGTATCCAGTGGTCAAATTCATGGGAACACAAAGCAGAATGATGGTTCAAGAAAGAAGGAGAAATCAAGAGTAGCTGTTTAATGGTTAGAGAGTTTGTTTTACAAGATGAAAAAGTTCTGGAGATTGGTTACACATTAGTGTGAATATACTTAACACTATTGAACTGTTTCACTTAGCAATGGTTAAGGTGTGAAATTTTATGTTTTTTTCAACCACAATTAAATTTAGATTTTATATATTATTTTTTTAAAAGGATCACGTCTGGCAAGTAGATATGGGTTGATTAAATTGCAAAAAACAAATTTTAAGATAAAATTTAATGCACGTACAAAATAGTTAATTCTTCATGCTTCAAAAGACAGAGAGGAATACAATTATTTTTAAAATTCCAAGACCTATAGCTAATTTAAAAATTCTTATCACATTTTTACCAAAAATACTGAGCAACAAGAAGATTGGCTTCTCTTAGTTTCAAATTCTTTTTCTAACCATCTAGTTAAGCAGAAAACATACACAACACACACACACACAAGTAGCAGAAGGCTGGGTAAAAGCCATCAACTGATCATTCAGTCTCAACGTAAAAAAGGAAAAAGGAAAAAGACAATGTTCTTTTTGTAAGTTAAAATCAACTTAATAGAAAACTAATCTAACACATTTACTTTAGATTATTTTCTTAGTTGAGAAACAGACATGTTAACAATCTTAGATAAGTTATCTTTTTAAGAAGTACCTAAATTTTTTAAAATTCTATTTGAATAAGCAGTCTAACCCAATCTTTAACATCCATGAATAACAGCTTTTAATTTCACCACTAAATGCAATAAATTATTACAAGCTCTTCAGGAAAAAAATCGGTAAAGAGACTAACACTTCTTGGCTTCCTACACACCATTCTTACAATGATAAAATGTAACCGAAAAATCTTAACCTTGCACCTAAACACCATTATAGCTGCAAAGACAATGGAAGTCAACACAGAAAGATTGGACATTATCCAAATTGCACAAAATGCTTTACCATGGCCCATAGGATTGAACTACCATACTTTATCAGTTTAAAACAAAATGATTATTCAATAAACACATACATGCGGAAAAGTGCACTAATATAGATTTCATGCATATTAAGCCACAAAAATTAGACTTAACAATACAGGTTGAAGTCTTTCCTTGAGATGGAAGCCAGTGGTCTTAACTCTGGAGAAATTCATAAGCAAAGGCCAGATTTGTTTTGTTTTTACCATGCAGGTTCATATACTTCACTGGAAATACTTTATCAACTCATCATGTTTAACAAAGATTAGTATTTATACAATGGCCTAAACTATGGTGCCAAGCAAAAAAAAATGTTTTAAGTTACTGCCAGTCCTAAGACTGCAGTGCCTTGCACGTATCTTGCTGAAATGAACTATGTGACTAGTAGACGTTTATTACTCTAGTCTCTAAAGACAGTAAATTCAAAGTAACCTATTTGGAGAGGAAACAAAGGAGTAAGGAATTGTGAAGAAAATGGCCTAGAGTAGACAGACAGTGGATTAGATGCTCAAGAAGAATAACTGATGCTAAGATGCCAACATAACCCAGGGATGTACTGTTTTAACCAGAATGAACCCCTTTTAAAGCTCTGGATCAATTGTTAGTCTTCATTTTCAGAAGGTATAGAAAAGATGCATGAGGTGGGGAGAAGAGGAACTAAAACAAAGAAATATTTGGAAGGACTTACAAAAAGTTTTTCAGTGTATGGAAGTTTAAAATAGAACTTCAACAGGTAATCCTTTGGTATATAGTGTTACCAAGACTCCTAAACCAGGCACTGGGCACTATCTCATTTAATCTTCACAATAATCGCTAATATGGCTATTATTATCATCATTTCAAAAGAAATACATAGGCTCAGAAGCATTCAGTAATTTGCCCAAGTTCACAAAGCTAACAAAGTGAAGAGGCTGGACTCGATTCAGAGGTGTATGGCTCAAAATTCTATGCTCTTAACTACAAAACATGCTGTTCTTTAAACAAGTGGAAAATCAAAGTAAAACAAGAAAAGTTACTAATAAATGAGAGAGCTTTCTGACGTTTAATGACCTAAGTTAAGAAGTGTTCATTCTCAGAGATTTTACTTTAATGATCCAATAATTATTTGGTTTAGAAAACTGAGAGGCTAGCCTGAAACCTGAAACTGACTGATGAACCAACCTCTTGACATTCCTCTGAAATCTAAAAATCTGTATCAATGTGCTATTAAATAAAGCCAGCCCTAGTCCCTACACCTAAGGAATCAACATCAAAGGCCCTATGTTAAATCTATTATAACCATTCCCATTCTCTGTTCTGATTTATTCCAATACTTCAGCTATGAGCTTCCTAGATCTTTTTTTAAAAAGACAAATTTGTCTCCCGCACCTGAACTCTGAAGGCTCATTTGAGATGGAAAAACTGTAAGGAGAAAACCCCTGCCCCTCAATCTCTCAGTTATCTTTTCAAAAAGTTAAAAAATTATTAGTAAAGGAAAAAAAACTGACAGCTTTATCAAATGGCACCTAAAATTGCTGAGTGGCCACCATTTGGTAAGTGCTTAACTTTCAGTGTTAAGAACCTCTTTATTAAGAAATATGATTCTATCTGATCCAAATCTGCTAAATTTTCAAATGAGAAATTTTTTTAGATAACAGATAGGATGGAGGAAAATCTAAGAACTGGTTTAGAATTGGGGGTGATGCATAGTAGCTAATTCTTTATTAATGCTGCTTATGATATTCTCAACTCATGAATTGCAAAGGAGAATACAATATTGCCTATAAAAAAGAAGTGATTAGTGCATAACTTGATGCACAGTATTATGATTCAACATATAATAAGGACAAAATTGGCACCACACAGAGGTAATCTGCCTTTGGTTTACAATACAGCAACCACATTTCATCAAAAGCATTGTAATCACTTCCACAAAATTAATTGCGATTTATTCCTGGCAACTCTTGGAATTAAGTCTAGACCTGTTTAGTCACTTTTTGAATTTTATAAGTGCTTTCTCTGGTGCATACAAATTGAGAATTTATCATTCAACTGAATAAGGACCAAAAAGGCACCTACAAAATAGCAAGAACATAAACAAGTTTATCTTCTGCTGATACTGATTAGGGAAGTTAATCTCTCCTAGAAGAGTGGAAGGACTTAACAGTAAAGCCTGTCTACTAACCACAACTCTTAATATAAATCTTCAATTTCTTAAAATGATTTTCTCAAAAGTTAAAATACCAAACTGGACCAAACTGTGTGCGTGTGGGGGTGAGGGAAGGTCACTCTTAATCCCACGGGTTGAACCAACAGTTCTTAATCCTGTAATATACAATTTAGACTCAAACTTCGAGGTGTTCTAAAAACCCGCATTAAGTTCTATCAGAATGATTATTTACTTCAGATATATTTTGAAGGTGTTCCTTTAATATACTTTATTTCAGGAAAATGAAAGTTCTAAAAATTCTGCAACTTTATAGTGTTGCATTTCATTTGCTCTGGTCACATACTTTTTCTCCAATCTAATTAAAAATGTTTGCCTAAATTTAGCTAGCTATTACATTTTCACTAAAATATTGTCAAGAATGAATGAGGCATACATTCATTTGTAACGTCTGGGCTCTCTTGACAGGTGATAAAAACCCAAGTATCCAATTCTAATATTCTCTTTAAAAATGTTGCTATTTCTCTAAATTCGTGCTACTCCGACTCTCAGACGAGGAAAGTTTTTCAAGGCGATAAAAACGAAACGACACAAAACCTGCACGTGCGAACTAAAAAGTTAGCATCTTTAGGCCATCGCGGCAAACCCCTAAAGCACAAAGGCAGAGACACCCGCCGCGGTTGGTCAACCGCAGGGCAGGATCGCATCCGACCACGCCAGCCACCGTCGGGAACCCAGGGCCGCGAGCCCAAGGGGAAGCCAGGACCGGAGTGCAGGGTCCGCCCCGGGGCCGAGTTTTCAATGGAACCGGAGAGGACGGGGGCGAGAAGGAGCGGAAGCTCGGGTACAAACGGCGGCCACCGAGCTGCGGCTCATTTCTCTCCTGGGGCTTTCAAGCTCGGGGAAGTCCCCCCGCATGGGGGCACAGGGCAGGCTGGCTTTTTTGAGGCAGGTAGGGAGGGCGGTGCGAGGCCCCGGAGGCCCGGAAGGGAGAGCGAGCGGGGCCCAGCCCCCGGCCCCTGAAAGCACTTTCGATGCGTCTCCCGCCCCCCACGACAAGATGGCGACGTGGGCAGAGGGGGAGCCCGGCCCGCGAGGTTGGGGGAAAGAGAGGGGAGGAGAGAAGAGGCAGAAACAAAAAGGCGGCCCCCGAAACGCCGAGGCCGGCCCGCGAGCCCGGGGCGGCGGGCGGGCGGGCAGGGGCGCCGGCGCAGAACGCGGCCGGCGGAAGGGACAGGCTTACTTTTTCTTGTCGTTCGCGCCGCCGGCGCCCTCCATGGCGAATCGGTCCCCGCGACGCCTTCTCGGCCGGCGGCCCCCAGGCTCGCTCCGGCCTAAGCGCTGGCTCCCTCCGCACGCGGGGAGAGAAGGAAAGGCTGGTCCAGAGGTGCAAGGCGGGAAACCCCTCGTGAGACCAGAGGCAGGAGGAGCGGGCAGCAATCGCAGGGCTCCAGGCTGGGCTCAGAAGAGCCTCCCCTCGGGCTGCTGGTCAGGGCCTGGCCCGACTCACGGGCCGAAGCGGCGGCGGCGGCGGCGGCGGCGATCCTCGCGTCCCCTCAGACGAGGCGGCTCTGGGCTCTGAGAAGCTGAGGCAGCGGCAGGGGGCGGGCGAGGGCGGAGGCGCGCTCGGGGGCGCGCTCGGGGGCGGGAAGGAGTGTCGAGAACGCGCCCGCCCGCAAAGCCTGGCGCGCGCTCCCGCGAGCCCGCCTCACCTGAGGGGAGGCGGGTTCCCTGCGAGCCAATGGCGAGCGACGCAGGCGGCCAGTCCCCACCCCAGCCCACGTCGGTCTCAGCCAATCGGGAGGCGGTCAGCTGAGGCACAGCTGGGACACACTGCCGCGCTCACGTGCTCTGTCTGTGTGCAGCTGCGGAGGAAAGAAAAAGGAGCTGGGGTGCGGCCAACCTGGGTCTGGGGACCTTGCGCCTTCAGCTAGGGAAGGCAGTGGCTGGCTTTGGGAGGCGCTGCTGAGTAGGGATTTTGGTTTGTGGGTCCCAAGCCTTTATCACATTTCCTGCTCTCAGTGCAGCGAAGTCTCTCGCTCTCTTTCTCTTTGGCGGCTCTGCAGGGTTGCCGCCAGCTCTACTGAGTGCCAGTTAGGAAAGTAGACGTTGCGCGTCGTGGCAGCAATCCTTTTGGTCCCTTTGCTCAGATATGTGACAGTGGGGTCTTTCTTCCAGGTTCCTTAACCACGGGCTATGTCACCGACCGCACTTTTTGCCATGGAACATAAGAGAACTCTCCTGTCCACTGTTTTTCTGTGATGAAGTTTGGTTCCTGAGTAATGCAAATAAAAATACAAAAACCCCTCTTGCTGTAAACCTCTCAAAGGAAGTAGTTAAGGAGTAAGAAAATCTTAAAATCCGAAATTATATTAAACATTTACAAATAGATACAAATGGCTTTGATAAAAGCATAAACCTGAATTTTAGGGAAAGTGCAGGAAAAAATGGCCTTAGGTAGACTTTTATTTCACTTGTTAGTTTTAAAAGAACCCAAACTAATCTTAGATGGATTCGAAAAAAAATACGACCTTTAGTTTGAGACATCATCTGGAGTTGAGTTCACTGTGTGGACTGGAAAAGAGGATGGATTCTCCAACCACCCACCTAGACCTGGGCAGGGGACCTTTGAACCGGGGTCAATTAGATACAGTGGTGGCGGCCAGTATTGCCTATTTGCTAATGTGACTTTGCAAGCTGCTGAGTAGGACTTAAATACTTTTAGGCCTTGGAAGCGTATCTTTCAAGACTGTCAAACTTTTAAATGAAAAAGGAATATTTTGAGTTCAGTAAAGAAGTATTGCGCATAAATATATATATTTCCACTTGACACTGGATTATTTTTTTCTCACCTTTGCCTTTTTATATAGTTAATATTGTTACAATCTAGCTTTGGGTTGTATATTAATACAGATATATTAATATAGATAATATATTAATATAGGTTGTATATTAATATAGATATCGGTAGTAGATTTCATTTACATTGGTGTGTAAAAACAATGGTCTATATAATATAGCATTAAATTCTGATAAGATAACCAATTCATACAGCACCTCTTTTGAACTGGTCAGTAGGCCCATAAAGATAATGTTTAAAGATTGATTTTAATGCTATTTTTGTTTCCAGCCTACAACGCTGAATGATGTGTCTTCTTGAAAAGTACTGTGAGACATGCCTGAAAAGAGGAAAGGACCAAACATAACTACTCGTTTTCTTTTTTAATTGTGGAAAGAACAACCGTAAATTACAAACTTTTAGATTTAACATTTTGAAAACTCAGTGTTAACACTGGTGTCAGAGTCAAGAGTGACATTGAATACGGGCTCTGAAACTAACAAGTCACTTAACCTCTCTAGTCTTTGTTTTACTCATTTGTATCTATATCACCGAATTATGGGATGATTAAATGAGATAATACATGTAAAGCACTTCAATAAATGTAATTTATAGATGCAAGCAATCAATAAATGTTAGCCATTAGTATTGCTGGTAATCTTTTTATTATTTTTATCATTATTAGTACTCCAATAGTTGCTTGGGTTTATGCCAGAGTTCAACCAGTTTTAACTTACAAGAATGCCAATTATGGTAATATAAATCTACATAGATTCTCTATTTTCAACTTCGGAACTGCCAATAGTGTTCTCGCCCTCATATATAAGCATGGTTGCAGAGATCCTTAATCATTTCCTTTCTTAATAGACTTGTAAGAAATTCCCTCTGGACAGTGGATATAGCTAAAGTGCATAATACTTGTTACATAAAACCTGAGCATTTCATAATAGCAAATCTAAATCATTAAAATTTTTTAAGCATTTAAAAAGTTGAAAGCAGAAAGATAATTCAATTCAAAAGATATGTTTGAAAAGTCATTAAATTTGCCCCGAGTTCAATTTTCCTTTTTAAAAATGTATAAAATACAGTATTTTATGTGTATATGTATACATGCGTATGTATATATATGTACACACACATATATACATGAACATGGAAAACAATAATAGTCGACCAACTTGTTTTCAACTAATTACAGCCGAGCCAAATAACATTCTTTAATTCAATCAAACCTGTTTAGTGAAATTCTAAAGGGCAAAAATTTCTATGGGATAAAGTTATAAATCATCTTCTTTACAATTATCTATTAATAAATGCACTTAGGTTATTACGATGTAAATAAACCATGATGAACATTCTTATTCAATCATTTTCTAATATTCATAAGTGTTCGAATTTCATTCCAAATCAATTCGCAGAACTTTCTAAGTAGACTGAAAGATTACTTGCAAATGACTCAGTTGACCATGAACCCATAGTTCGTAGAAAGTTGGGCAGTGATTCAGGAGGAGACAAGTGAAACTTGAAATTTGGATTGCTACTAAATAATATATAGAGCACTGACCCTTTTAAAGAGTGAAACATCAGATTCGGATAACTCAGAATGTATCAAACTATGTAAGTAGACTTAGTGATCAATAAGTGACTCTTGGCTTATTATCACTCTTAATTGCCCACCCCCGTAGGCCTATTGTATTATAAGAACAACAACAAAAAGTATATCATTTGGAAGATAAGTGCTGAGAAGATAAAAGATTAAAAATGCTTTTTTTTCCTTTCAAGAATCAAAACCAAATAAATGTGTATATTTGCCTGAGTTAATTGAGAATAAGAATAGACTGAAAATTTGACACTAGCACTTTTCAATTGATAGACATTTTAAGCCTAAATTTACAAAGGAATGCCAAAGAATTTTCAGTTTCTTGTGCAACATGTAAAGAGATTGGAAGCTCTCATCCTCACACTAAGAAAAAAAGCTGAAGAAACTGAAAACCAACAACTTTTAGATCTATCAGAGAATCGAGGTCACAAGGAAAACTGCTGCTCTAAAAACTAGAGAGACAGATATAGAGAATCACCGCTTACCAGAGGATCACAATTTACCAGGAGCAGAAAACAGCAGCTTAAGCCAACATCATATTTGGAGCCAATATTAGTAGGGATACTTTAAACTGTAATTGAGGAATTGCTGGAGGCTTTGTGTAGACCAACTTGAGAGTTAAAAACTCCAAGGGGGGCTCAGCCTTAGAGGGGCCCCCACAACTTTCTTGAGTTTTACCTCCAGGTACCCTAACAGGTTCTCACTGTGAAAAACTTCTCCTTGCTTTTTGCAGGAGGAAGGGAAAACCAACTCTTTTGGAATAGTTCCAGAGCACTCTGTTCTTTTTTTAAAGGTCTTCCCTCAAGGGAAGCTATTTTACCAGAGCCTAACCAACCTTGGGGAAGGGAAACACCCAACTCCAGCCCTCTCCAGCTTTCAATATGGGAGAAGGCACATACTTCATCACGCTCTCTAAGACCTAATCATAGGACTAGAAAATGCTTTTGCTCCTCCCACACTTTACCATAACACCACAACAGTAGGGTTCCTGTGTAATAATGGGATTATAGCTAAAAGAACGGCAAGCCTCAGACCCTATTTAAAGAATTCAAAGACAACAAGAGAAACAAAAACAAGGACACTAGAGTAAATTTTAGCTCAAACACCACAGCTACAGTAAACAATAACACAGCCAAACCCCTACCCAGATAAACATGAAACTTTATAGTAAAGGCCTATCCACCTAAGTTCCTTTTATCTAATACATGTCTGGCTTTCAACAACAACAACAACAAAAATTACAAGACATGCTAAAAAGCAAAATAAAAATCTGAAAAGATAAACCAAACATTAGAACAAGACTCAGATACGGCGGAGATTTTGGAATTATCAAACAAGGACTTTAAAATAATCATATACTACGGAGTCTAAAGGAAAAAGTGAACAACATGTAAGAACGGATGGGCAATTTAACATTTGGAAACTAAGGAAGAATTAAAAGAAAATGCTACAAATGAAAAATAATGTGACAAAAATGAAGAATGCTTTTGAAGGGCTCATCAGTAGACTGGACACAGCTGATATGCCAATACAAACTCACAAGACAGAATTCAAAGAAAAAAATTAATAAAAACGATGCAACAGAATATTCAAGAGCTATAGGACAATAACAAAAGATGTAATCTCACTGTAGTGAGAATACCAGAAAGGGAAGAGAGAGGAGCATAAATATTTGAAGAAATTATGGCTGATAATTTTCCAAAATTAATGGCAGACACCAAACCACGGATTCAGGAAGCTCAGAGAACACCAAGCAGGATAAATATCCAAAATGACTCCTATTGTAACTGCAGAACAAGCTCAGAATGGTCCTATCCTATTTAACTAGATATTGAATTGATTTTCAGAGACAATAGACCAAGACTGCAAGACATAAAGCCAGGGCATGTGCAGAGGAGAGAAATTTGACCTCCAGTTGCACCTGAAATGAAAGTTTTGCCCCCACCCCAGCCAAATGACCAGGATATAACTGGAACTTGAACACCAGAACTCCTTCCGAAGCCAATACTGGTTGTCCAGGAAGAGCCAGTATTGATGCCCCTTTACCACAAATGGCCAAGTTCCAAGTTCCTCCAATGAAAACTTGCCCCACTAGTACTTCCTCATACCTGTTCCCCCTAACCCCTTAATAACCCTTAACCTAGTCCAGAAAGCAAGATGAATTTGAAGCACCATTAGGTCTCCCAACTTCTCAGTTGGTCCCTTCTCAACCAATAAAACTTTTCTTACTCCAAACTGTCACATTTGAATTTGGGCTTTTTGAAACATTGGGCATATGGACTTTGGTTTGGTAACACTAGGTATATCATATTCAACCTGCAGAAAATCAAAGACGAAGAGAAAAGTTTGAAAGAAGCCAGAGGAGTGTGCATGTGTGGAGGGGTGGAGGGAGGGAGAGTGAAAATACCTTACCTATAAAGAAGGATAAGAATTACATTGGACTTATCTTTAGAAGCTATGCAAGCAAAAAGAGAGTAGAGTGAAATATTTAAAGTGTTGAAAGAAAAATAAAAATACCAACCTAGAATTCAGCCTAGAAAAATTATCCTTCAGAAGTCAAGGAGAAATAAAATTGAGTAAATTTATTGCCAGTAGACCTGCCTTGTAAGAAATGTTAGAAGCTTTTCAGAGAGAAGAAAAACAATAGAGGTTAGAAATTCAAATTCACATAATAAAAGGAGTGCTATAAAAGGAATAAATGAAGGTAAAATGAATTGTAATTTTTTCTGATTCTTAGTTGATCTAGCAAATAACAATTTGTTCAGAAAATACTAAAAGTATATTCAATGATTATATATTATGGATAAGTGAAATGAATGGCAGCAATGTTAAAAGGGACAGAAGGGAGGAATTGGGAAAACCCTTAGAATGTATTTATATTATTGTGAAGCAGTATAATGTTATTTGAAAATGGACTTGGATTGGTCATAAATGTATATTGCAAACTCTAGAGCAACCACTAAAATTTTTTTAAAGTATAATTGATATACTAAGAGAGGAGAGAAAATGTGATCATACAGAATGAATCATACGGAATCCTTCTTTTTAAAACCATAGAAGGCAGAAAAGCAGTGGAAGACAAGAAACAAAGGACGAGTGCAACATATAGAATTACAAAGAATCAACAATAATGACAACAAAACAATCAGGAAAACTGGAATTAATAAGCAATTATATAGCAAGATTATAATATTAGGATATAATATTACTATAAAAATGTCAGTTGCTTTCCTACATATAATAACGAGCAATAGGAATTTGAGTTAAAAACATAACCCCATTGACTATAGTTAACAATACTGTATTTTATTCTTGAGGGATTCTGTGAGAGTGGAGCTTAAGTGTTCTCCCCATAACAAGAATAACAAAATGGTAACTATGTGAGATAAAGAATGTGTTAACTAACCTTATTGTGGTAAGCATTTTGCAACATATATGTGTAGCAAATAATCACATTGTACATCTTAAGCTTATACAATGTTATACATCAATTATATCTCAACAAAGCCAGGGTGGGAGACGAAACATCTTTACATAAGCACCAAAAAACAAAAAACAAAAAACAAAAACAAACAAACAAACAAAAAACCAGGTATAAATCTAACTTAATATGTACAAGATCTGTAAAAGGAAAACTGTAAAACTCTCATGAAAGAAATCAAAGATCTAAATAAATGGAAGGATAATTTATGTTCATGGATAGGAAAACAATGTCGTTAAGATGTCAGTCTTTCCCCCAGTTGATCTATAGACTCAGTGTAATCCAAATCCCCAACAAGTTACTTTGTAATATCAACAAACTGATTTTAAAGTTCACGTGGAAAGGCAAAAGATCAGAATAGCTAACACAGTATTAAAGAAAAACAAAGTAGGAAGACTGACACTACCTAACTTCAAGATTTACCGTAGAGCTACAGTAGTCAAGACGGTGTGGCACTGGCAAAAGAACAGACAAATAGGACAATGGAACAGAACAGAGAGCTCAGAAATAAACCCACACAAAAATAGCCAAATAATCTTTGACAAAGGAGCAAAGGCAATTTAATGGAGAAAGAATAGCCATTTCAACAAATGGTGCTGAAATAACTGAATATCCACATTTTAAAAAATGAATCTAGACTCTAATCTTATTACACTTTTCACAAAAATTAACTCAAAGTGGATCCAAGACCTAAACATAAAATGTGAAGTTATAAAATTTCTTGATGATAACATAGGAGAAAATCTAGGTGATCTTAGCTTCAAAATCATGTTCCATGAATGAAATAATAGCTAAAATTGAGTCTACTGAGTTAAAAACTTGTTCTCTGCAAAAGACATTGCTAGGAGAATAAAAAAAAAAAAAAGCCACATACTGGGAGAAAATATTTGCAAAAAACATATCTGGTATAGGACTTGTATCCAAAATATATAAAGAACTCTTAAAACTTAACAGTAAGAAAATAGCCAAATTAAAAAGTGGGCAAAAGATCTGAACAGACAACTTACCAAAGAAGATATACTGATGGCAGACAAGCACATAAAAATATTCTCAACTTAATATGTTTTAGGGAAATGCAAATTTAAATAATAATGATATGACAACACACTTAAACTGGCTAAAATCCAAAACACTGACCATATCAAATGCTGACAAAGATGCAGAGCAATAGGAACACTCACTCATTGCTGGTAGGAATGCAAAATGGTACAGCCATGTCTGAAGACAGTTTGTCAGTTTATTACAATGCTGAACGTGGTCTTACCACACAATCCAGCAATCATGCTCCTCGTTATTTACCCAAATGAGTTGAAAACTTATGTTCACACTAAAATCTGCACATAAGTATATTTATAGAAACTTTATTCTTAATTGCCAAGAATTGGAAGTAACCAAGACTAACCAATAGCTAAACTGATAAATAACTGTGGTACATACCAAACGGTCCAGACAATGGACTGTTATTCAGTGCTAAAAAGAAATGAGCTATCAAGCCAACACAAGACATTAAATGAATACTTAAAGAAGACCTTAACTGCACATTGCTAAGTGAAAAAAGCCAATCTGAAAAGGCTTCATATTATGTGATTCTAACTATACGGCATTCTAGAAAAGGCAAAACCATGGAGACAGGGAAAAGATAAGTAGTTGCCAGGGACTAGGGAGAGGAAGGGAAGAATGAATAGGTGGAACACAGGAGACTTTTAGGGTAGTAACATTATTCTGTGTGATATTCTAATGATGGATACATGACGTTAAGCATTAAGCAAAACTCAGAACTCTATAACACAAAGTATGAACCATAATGTAACCTATGGGCTTTAATAATAATGTATCCATATTGGTGCATCAATTGAAACAAATGTACTAAACCAATACAAGATGTCAATAATAGGAGAAACTGTGGGTTTGCAGGTGGGGGAAGAGGGAGAATGTGGGAACTCTCTGAATTTTGTTTATTTTTTCTGTAAGTTTAAAACAAACGACTGTAAGAAATAGTCTCCTAATTACAAGAGGAAAAAAAAAGAATATAATTCCAAAGTCATTTTCATATCTTCTTGAATAAAGCAAAAAACTTAAATATATAGGAATGAACTTTGATGAAACGTCCTTTTGACTAAAATGTAAAGCGACATTTAAATATTTTTCCAACGTCAAACTCAGTTGGAAGATTCTGGTTCTTAAGATTTTCCATTTCTAGAAAGGAAAGACATAAGAGAAAAGAGAACAGTCTTGTTTTCAAAATTAATGGTAATACTACCTCCTGTTCCAAACACTGACAAGAATTCAACATCTTTTTTTTTTACCTATATGTAAGATGTACATTAATAAACCAAAGAAAGATGTTTATTTATTTATTTGTAAATTAAGTTTATTGGGGTAACATCGGTTAATACAGATATATAATTTTCAGATGTACATTATAATTTGACATCTGTATATTCTATTGTGTGTTTACCACCCAAAGTCCAGCTTCCTTCAGCTATCATATATTTGATCCTCTTTACACACTTCACCTTCCCCTTACCCCATTATATTTGACCCCCTTTACCACATCTACCTCGCCCCTCCTCTTCCACCCCCTACCCTCTGGTAACCACTAGTCTATAGTACATGTGCATGAGTGTCTGTTTGTTTGTCCTGTTCATTTGTTGCTTTTAGGTTTATATCCCACATATAAGTGATATCATGTAATTTTCAACTTTCTGTCTGGCTTATTCCGCTTAGCATGATTATCTCAAGGTCCATGCATGTTGTCGCAAATGGCAGTATTTCATCTCTTCTTATGACTGAGTGATATTCCATTGCATATATGTACCACAGCTTCTTGAGCCAATCATCTATCGTAGGACGCTTTGGTTGCTTCCATGTCCTGGCCACTGTAAATAATGCTGCTATCAACATCGGTGTGCAAATATCTTTTCAGATATGGATTTTCAAGTGAAAGGTGTTTATTAAGAATCCGCCTTGCCCACCTTCTATCCCCCATCCCAGACCACACCAATATGTTAGCATACTTAGAGTATATCATTGTATCATTTATTAATTCAATATATATTATGTCTATTCTATGATGGGCCAGATACTGACTTTTTGTTTAATCTGCAGGTTTGTGTGCTTTTGTAGAGCGTGAGCTCCTTATGGACAGAAACACTTTATCTTGGCAGCCTCAGAATCTAGATGGTGTCCAGCACACAAGATCAATCATCTCTTGAGCACTGGGCATATTCTAAGCACTATGCTAAGCACTTTTAGGTATTCTCCTTCATTTAAGCACTATGATAGTTCTATGAGGTAGGAATTGTGGTGATTATATTGTGGATCAGTAGTTAATGGTCAAAAAGATAAAAATACAAAGCCATAAAACTAGGACTCAGTAGAACTGGGATTATAGACCATGCCACTCCTTATGTGACTCAAACTGTGATATTTGTGTGCCAGGAAATACTTAAAGCTGTGGAAGATGTGTGTAGGGAGGATAAAAACATACTTCATCTTCCTAGAGTATCAATTTTAGAATGAGGAAAAGTTGAGTAATATAACTACATGTGTGTGTTTATGAGTATGTTATGCATTTGGCTGGAAAAAAATTTAAATACAGCAAATGAACAAATAAAAAATTTCTCCTGGCCTCCCTTTTCTCTTCCTTCTCTGTAGAAAGACTCAAAAAATAAGTTTTGTATTCTTTCCTTTTTGTACAAATGATAGACTAGTGTACACTTTACTTTGTCTACTTGTCGAATTTATTTTATGTAACAATATTGCTTGGAGATTATCTTATTAGTTCACATATATCAAATATTTTTAATATTTATAACAGATATACAGTGAAGTAGAATGCAAAATCACAAGAATTTTAAAATAAAATTAATGTAATGTTAATATCTATAAACAAAGATCTTTTAAATTTGATTACAGATAAAATTGGGTTTCTCTACACAGGTTACCAAAGAGGTATTTAACAGCTAGAAAAACAAAATTTTATATTATAGTTTGCTTTGGGAAAACCCTACCATGTCAATTTGCTTATCTGTTTGTGAAAGCTATCAACCTTAAATGAATTACAAATAGAGAATATGCTAACTAGTTAAATTTTTATTTTTTTCTTTCCTTTGTCCTTACTATCTTTAGAACAATTACTCTGATTTTGCATATCATACACCATTTTTTCAGCTGCAAGTACTTGAAACCTGTTTGTTGTAAATAACTGACAATTTCAAAATCCAATTAAAACCAGCTTAGCTTTGTCTGATTTTTATGAAAGTGAAGAGTAAAAAGTAACCTATACATCATAGAATTCAATAGTAGGAGTTTAAAGAATTCACTTGCTAGATTTTGAGCATTATTATACAAATATTCTTTATTTGGGGTTAAATTTCAGATTTGCTGATATATCTGTGGAGGAGAAACATCTTCGAGTTCTAGACAGTCTGCTGAAGTTCTGCCAAAACTCTGCTAAAAGATAAGTTCTTGCTTTTCCAGAACTTCTGTGTATCTCCATCCAATTTTGTTTCAATGCCACAAGGAAAACTCTTTCTTTTCATATAATAATGCAAACAGTCAGATGATGGAGTATAAGTGTGAGAATCTCAAAATAAATCTTAGGATAGAAGTGCTTACTTTTATTAATTGTTTGTGTGATGTAGTAATTCTCTCTCAAACAACTGTGGTTTCTATCAGGAAAACAAAACAAAACACTACCAGAACATTAAAAATGCCAATGAACCTGGCATTTAAAAGGTACTTTTCCTCTAGAAGTTAATTTCCACAACATAACAAGTTACATCTTTTAATACAAGGATTTAAAAATAACCATTTTTAAATGAAAAACTGCGATAGAAAAATTAAAGTGGAAAGAAAAGAAGGACCTAAAAATGCTTAATGTTTATCCTAGCTTAATTTTCTTTCCATGTGCATTAAGCTACCAACAAGTCATCTTTTCCAATTTGGGGTGGATGATGTTTTCCCTTTGATTTTTTTGTGGGTAATGCAAAAACATTAGCTGTTTGGCTCTTATAATGGAAAACTTATAAAGGCTCCTTTGGTTAAGTATGTCAGAACTTGCCTATGAAGAACCAGAGGCAGGCACAAGAAGTTGATTAATATTATGCTTTGGACTTGCAAAGACAGGTTAGCTACTCTCCTATCTGTGTAAATTTCATAGCACTACCAAGCAAGCCAAAGCTCCACAGCATTATCTTGATATCAGGGCTCATGATATTAAACATGCACTATGTGTCAAGGTTTGGGGTGAATCTTGGGAATTACAAACATTGTTTACCATTACTTCAACCAATGCCTTCTAGTCTTGACCCTCACCTCCACTCCCTACTTCCTGTCCACTCTTCTGGGATTGCAAGAGACAAAAGAAAGACAATTCAGTGAGTTGTTAAAAGTTTTCATATTTGGACAGATAAATGTCTGGATCCGTCAACTGACTATTCCCCTTTCACTCCACATGTGGCTGGGCAGCAGAACATCCGTGATCCTCGCTGCATGGACATTCTCCAAGCCCTTTGCCGATCCTGTTAGCAAGATCTGTGGCAATTAGGTTCAGGGAGAAGAGTTTATTCTAAGGTATTGTTGCTACTGGTACTTCACTGATACTTTCTGTCAGAGCAAAGACAAATCCCAGAGCTTGGCTATCCTAAGACCCGCAGAGGAAATAACTGAGAAGATTACATGGTGGGAAAACAGGAATTCATCCCCAAACCCTATCATATTGGTGTGGTGGTAGATGCACAAATATAATCATATTTCAAAATGCATTAAACTCACACAAAATGGGTTTATTTTATTGTATATAAATTATACCTCAATAAAATTAATTAGAAACAACAATCATAAAGAGGCTGACCACCTGTTCACTGCGTTACTCCTAATTTCTGACACTCTCCTTGGTATCATTCCCACTAGGCTACATTCCAGCTACCTATGTTGTATATACTTTAACCTTAGGTTGTTCATCTTGGCTCTATCGATGGCTCCTTGGGTCCTTGACCCTAGCTCCATTTTTCAGAGTTTTACACACCCTGTTCTCACTACTTCAACTAGAATAATATGGATAGCGGCTGATTTGTCAGCTGGCATAAAGAAGAATTCAGGATAGAATAGTTGAATGATTTCTCTCTGCTCCAAAATGTGTGGTGGAGGGTGGGGAATGAAATAACCAGATACATGTTAAGAGCTGGCTTTTGCTCCTTCCTGCTCAATGAAGGGCTCCTCCATGTTTAGGGAATGAAAGCAACCAAGGATATTAGCAAAATGTCATTAAGTATACGGCAAGTACATGAGACATAGGTGGTTTTCATATAGGATATGGGATTCCATAGATATATTCTTAAATGGCCTAAGGACTTAAAAACTACCTCTAGGAAAACTGAAATTTGACTATTGGTCTAATATGGAGAAGAAATTTTCCAAGAAGCCTTCCAACTAAAGAAACACACTGCCAAGGAAAGCGTTAGCTGTGTGTCCTACAAGCTTAAGACAAAAGTTATTTTTCTTTTAACACATGTATTGCTTTTATGCCTAATATTTCAGTAAAATAGAAGCTCTATTTATGGCAGTAATTTGCCTAGTACTGAAAAGCAACTAAATAAATGCAATTTTGTTGGTCTCTTGAAAACTGGGCTTCATAATGTATAAAGCTATGGAAATAAAGAATGGCGTGAATAAATATCATATAGTTTACATGAAGGCCCAGTGAGTAAGCATGGTGAACAATTGTTCATGTTGAATAATTTCTGAAAAGGAAGATGTAACATTCCTGAGAGCGCTCTTTGATGATGTGGTGAAATGAGTACTATGTATGGATCAGGATCTTGGATTTCTGATCCTACCATCCACAATTTAGGTAACCTACCCTTCTTTGGAACTCAATTTCTTCATCTGAAAAATGAGATATATGTGCTATTTAATCTCCAGAGTCCCTTCCAGCTCTAAAATTTTATGACAAACCTCTAAAATAATTTATCTCACACAGCCTTTGAAGGAATAAGGTTGGGAAACACAGAACAAATGTCGTAACTTGGTAGTGGACAATTAAAGTCAAAGACCAACAGTTTAATTAAACATTATAAAGATAAGAATCCTTTACATTTGACTAGGACATTTAATACTTCCAAGCACTTTCACATCTATCACCCCATTTGATATTCAAAGCCACATTGCGAGACTACTTAATACAATGCACTAAGAAATAGGTTCATAGCATGAGATCACACAGAAAACTAGTAACAGATATGAGTGGAATTCAAATTTCCCAAACCCTTTTAGTTTTTAGTTTTAGTTTTTTTTATATGTGTGTATATGTATACAGAATATATATACTATATATAATACATAAATATAATTGTATATATAATTGTATGTAATACATATGTAATATATACAAACATATAATATATACAATATATATACAAATATGTAATATATATAATATATATATTGCCTAGCAACATTTTTTACATTTTTTGGAGACTGTAATAGGACATCTTAACCAAAATGAGATTCTAATACAGCTATGAGCAGAGACAGGTAACTTCTCTTCTATCTGCATCCATTTATATCTATTCCATTTGATTTTATTTCTACAGATGCTGATAAGCCTTTTGGGAAAATAATTGGGATAGTGTTGATTATTGTATTTCAGCATATAGAACTCAATGGGAACAAATTACAGTAAAAGGACAGCTAAATCTCAAAGATAATTTACCCTATAGGGATAAAGTCTGGTGCAGATTGGATTTAGCAACATAAATTAAGGGATCGAAGAGTTTTTTGTTTTGTTTTGTTTTTTTGCTTTTTAACACATTAGGGTTTAAGAATGTTGCTATGAGACCCTATAACAGTACAATACTGAGGGGAGAAAACTGTTGCCCTTCTCACTTTGAAGCCTACTGCTGCTGTACTATGACACTCAGCAAGGGTTGAAAGCACTGGTAGCTAAAGGGATTAGCAAGGACCTGAACTTGGTATAAAACATCAACATGGCAGAGAGAGGCAACAGCTCTTAAGCAGATCTCTAGATGGCATTTAACCACAGCAGACCCTGAGCATGGCAGAGACCAACCATAGCAGGGAAAATGAGTGACCTGGATTAATTAGTTAAGGCATGTGAGATACTCCTCTGGGACTCTCATAAATACTTTGAGGAATCAGAGTTCCTACCTAAATGGGGTGAAGGGAGATGTCCACTAACAAAATGTCATGTAGGGTTACAAGACAATAATTGTTTTTTTTTTTTCCTCTGGATTTGGGCTCTTACACCATGCAGTTCTGGTTTGCTTTCTTAAACTATCTGAAAAATTCTTAAGCTTATTCTCAGTGAGTAATCCATTGATTTCAGTTAGTCAAATTTGTTATGCGACTTTGTTTTATCCATGATTTTAATTATAATAGTGAGATAAAGAACTGCACTAACATTTTTTGCAACCAGGTGATGTCGATGCACAATGCAGTTTATTGCAACAACTTCAGGACATACTGCTTTTGGGTGGGCTATAAATCTTTATGTCTTCCACCTGTGCAATTTGCTCCATCAGAAGCACAAGACACCCTAATTCTCCAGTGGTACCTGTGTTTCATCAACTCAAAATTTTACAGCAGCAAAAACAAATTCTCCAGTATAGACACTACCTAAAGAATTTACAAACATCCCTTCTTACAATTATAATTCATAAAAATAACAAATAGTTGGCATTAGAAGGGCCCTATTGTCAGGGACTGTGTTTCATCAATCTGAATAGAAATTTTCTTTAGTTTTAACAAACCATTTGACTGTTTTTCAATATTAACTGACAACTCATAGATACATCTTGAAATGAATCATTGCTCAGTGAAAGTTCTTTTAAAATACTGGATCTTGCTGTACCACTATTGAAATTGCAGTCTGTACATTCATCCATAGTCTCAGCAACTATATAGCACTACCAGGTTTGCAATGATTACTGCAATTTTATAAGACCTAACCATTCCATTACTATTTGTTTGTGTGCTCTTCTTAACTAAAAAAGTAGCAGTGTTGCACAACTCAAAATTCTGTTTTAAAGTTTTGAAGTATTCTGCACTTACACCTCCTTTATCAGCATGTTTCCTTTTTCAAGTGATCCAAAAGTCTTAATGCTTTCACAGCCAGAATGTTTTCATAGTTCAAAAAGAACTATCACAATATATGACACATAGACTGTCTTGAGTTGAACAGCTTTCAATAAAATCATAGGCTGAAATTCAGTAAGATGTTGTTGGCTACTTTTCTTTTTAGCACTTGACATAATTAATGATGGGTTGAAAAACTTTTGTAGGAATTTTGTAGAATAAAATGATAAAATATAAACCATTTTTACTTAGTTCTCAAAGTCTAAGTAACACACATAAGCACTGAGGATCAAACAGACAACACTCACAAGGTAGTCAATGGCAGCCAATAAGTATATACAGTCCACTCTTGCCATTTGACTTCAAGATAGAGAAATCTATCTGGGGAAAATTACAGCCATTATTCATCATAGTTTTGTAGCATTCGGCTACTAGACTTTTTGTGTATTTTCCATGAAATTAATGTCAATGCTGCTCATGCCCAAGAAAATCTAATAAAAGAAACAAAATATTAAGGGATACAATTTTGTCAGGCAAGGTTGAGCTTTGGAGAACCGCAAACCATTGTAATATCTAAGGGGTTTTTTTCCATACAAGAATCAATTTTTGCCCTTTTGTGGGGGAACATCCCCTTTGTTCAAAATAGATTTACTAGAGGTATTTGTGGTGGGAAAAGACATTGTTTGTAGTTCATGGCAAGTACCAAGAGGAAAATCATAACATAGACCTCTGGGGTCTGGCATAAGGCCATATCTTCTGCTGAAAAGAACAATATGTCATTCAAAAATTAGTGAGCAATCGCGCCATGGTAGAGACAGAGCATGTGACCATGACACACCAAGTAGCCATTTGGCTAGTGCTGCCCATCACGAACTGGATTCATTCAGACCCACCTATGGACCCACTTTAAAGCAAGGGATGCAGCAGTGGCTTATGGTCATGGGGTCCATGGATCCTGTCTCAGACTGTATCCTCCAGAAATCATCAGCCAGATAAAGAGGTAAAATAGCCTCTTAAAGATGCATCTGAGGCTCCATCTTGGAGATGATATCCTATAAGGTTGGCATTGTCTCCCAGTATGTTGAATAAATCCTAAATAACAAATATTACATGATACTGATTTATCCCTAACAGATAAAATACAAGAGTTTAGGGACTAAGGAATGGAATGGGACTCTCTTTTTATATCATCACTTTTAGTGACTTATTTGAGAAATCTGTATTCTCGTTCCTGCTTTGGGCATTGTGGGTCTGGAGGTTTCGTTATCAGAGTCCCATTGCATTTTAAGCTTCAGCTTTCACCTTGTCACTTTGGGCTCCATGTGCCAAGAGACTAGCAGCCAAGAAGAGGAATCTCTATTATGGTAAGAATAATTGTCCCTAATCATCAGGAGGAGATAGGACTACTGCTCCATAGTAGGGATAGGAAAGAATATGTTTGAGACTGGAGTGACTCACTGATGCCTCGCTTGGTTTTCTTATACCATCTTATTCAGAGTAAATGGACACCATCAGCAGCCCCTACCAGTGGAGGGCAATGGTAACTAGAGGCTCAGGTTCCTCAGAGATGAGGGTCTGGATTACCCGACTAGGCTAGCGGTCTGGATCTACAGAGGTGCTTAATGAGGGTGGATGGTGGAGGAGATAATGAGAATCAGTTATGGCTTTAAGATCAATTGCAGCAGCAGGAGATGTACTTCATCCCACTAAGCTAAGTTGCCAAGAAAACATGAGGCTTACCAACCAAACCCCTGGAGAAGCCACTCCCAGATAGAACAAACTTGTAAGAAACGAGTACACTATGTGATGGGCTTTTGCAGATTCAATGGATCTCCACTCAGATCCTCTCTTCACGGCTGGCTTATTCAACCCCAGTGGCTGAGAATATCAACTAACAACTTGTAGCTATGTTTCCAATGGACCATGCTCTCAGCCACAGAGAATGGCCTTGCCACATGATGTACCCTCCCCTAAGGAGTTGCCTATAGCACTGGCTGATGTGAGTATACAAAGGCGCAGCCCAGTTGCCTCAGTTCAAGACAACTCTGAAAGGCCATCTCAGTTCTAGAGCTTGCTATTGGATTAGCAGAAGTCTCAGTTGCAAATGCACTGTGGCCTGGCTTCTTCCTCTGCTCGATTCTATTTTCCTTTCTTCTTCATAGGTGTATCTCCTTAAGAGATCTCCTCAATAAGTCTCCTGCATGCAACATTTAGTTTCAGCATATGTTTCCAGGAAATCCAATGAGACATTATCCTAGAATGTAACCAGAAATTTTCCAACAAACTAAACCTACAGTTACCATTATTTGTGACCATGTGGCAAAAATTGCAAACTTTGCTTATGACATTATTATTAATATTGTTGACTTCAGATAAAATAAATGTTTATTGGTTCATACTTTAAGAAATATTTTTAAATGTAATTTACCTGAATAATCACAACAAATATTTGTAGAACAGTAGCAGAGCTTTGTGGAAAAGTATACAGTCATATGTCATTTAACAACAAGGATATGTTCTGAGAAATGCATGGTTTGGCAATTTCAACATTGTGCAAACATCACAGAATGTACTTACACAAACCTAGATGGTACATTCTACTACACGCCTAGGCTATAGGGTGTAGGCTATTGCTTCTAGGCTATAAACCTGTATGTCATGTTACTGTACTGAATACTGTAGGCAATTGTAACACAATGGTATTTGTATATCTAAACATAGAAAAGATACAATAAAAACAGAAGAGATAAAAAATGATATACTCATATAAGACACTTACTATGAATAAAGCTTGCAGGAGTGGAAGTTGATCTGGGTGAGTCAGCAAGTGAATGACGAGTGAATGTGAAGGCCTAGGACGTTACTGTACACTGCCGTAGACTATAAACATTATATACTTAGGCTACACTAAATTTATAAAAAGATTTTCTCCCTTCAATAATAAATTAGCTTACATTAACTTTTTTACTTTATAAACTTTTTACTTTTTTTACTTTTTGACTTTTTTGTAGTAACACTTAGCTTAAAACACAAATACGGTGTACAATTGTACAAAAATATTTCTTTCTTTTTTCATTATTCTACGTTAATAGCTATGAGTAATGCGTTGCACTATGACATTGTAATGGCTATGACCTTATGGTGGCTACATTATCACAGCTTTGACTTTATAATAGCTAAGATGTCACTAGTCAGTATAAATTTTCAGCCATTATAATCTTATGGAACTACCATCGTTGCATTGTTTGGTCCACTATTGACTGAAAAGTTATTTGGCTCATGACTATAAGTGTTTAACACTAAGTAGAAAGTTGTTGATTTTTAGGGGGAAATACAGTGAGGTAGTAGAAGTAAAAGGGCCAAAAAGATCTATTCTCCTTTCATCTATTTATTTCATGAACTTTGTTTTTAAAATAATGGCTTTGGTTACTGATGGCTGAGAGGGAAGTATTCCTTGTTTAAGGCCCTTAAAAAATGAGAACCCCCCTACAATTAGTCTTAAGACAGAGTCTTATCATTAAACACTTCTGCTCATTTTTAAATTTAAAGCTTTTTGGTTTATTATTCATTCATAAAAAATGAGCTTTTCAACTTTCTACCTTTTCATTATCCATAATAAAAAAAAAATGCATTTATAGAAGGATTGACCTAAACCCAATCTGACTTCCATTATATTCTGTGCTGTTTAGGAGGAAGATTACTGAAGGTCACATCACATACACTGAAATGGATTCTTAGCCCAGGGCAATTTCATGGCATGCTAAATGGGAGCCACATTAAGAAATTTTTTGAATACTTCTTAAGAAAATGTCTTCCAAAACACTGCCCTGAGACCAAAGTACATTGCATTAAATCCCTTCGTGTATATTACCCATAGAATTGAGACCCATCTGATTGCAGTCCAAGCACTTTGGTTTATAGAAGGGCATTGTGAGGCATAGGGAGATTATTTCTAACAAATGGCACTTCTTTAAGCAGAGTATACTGTAATTATAATTTATATTTATAAAAATAACCCTCAGGCAATGAAAACCTTAAAGAAAGATAAAATCATGTTGTGGATAATTTAGTATAGGACTGATTACATTCTATCCTACAGTTCTCTAATTCCATGAAAATTGGTAAACATGCACAGTATACACAGAAACTCGATTAAGCAGTGGTTTTATCTGTCACCTTGCTGTTTGGGTTGTCCTCTCCCCATCCCCAACTGTCCCTGCCAACATTTCACAGAGAAACTAGAGGTAGATGGGCAAGAATTTACTCTCTTTCTTGCATTCTCCTTAACAAATTTACCTGCCTCTGTTCCCATCCTTATCTCTTTGTCTCAAGAGATACGGCTCCTGCTGCCAGCAGCTAATCTCTGCTCTTCATCACCTGCCCTTTCTTGAGGGATCTGGAAACACCATTTATCTCCTCTCTCACCTTTATTTTCAACCTCCACTCTGATTCTTTCTACTGAGTACAAATAGGCTCAGGTACCTCCCATCTCAAAAGAGATTCTTTAAATAGTCCCTTCTAGGCGTCACCTGATACTGCTTTCTCTTCAGTCACATTTTCTTAAGATTAGTCAACACTCATTGTCTTCACTTTTCACTTCCTGCTCACTGCTTATTCCCACTGTCTTCTCTCATCACTCCGGAAACTGCCTTTACCTAGGTTTTAAATTACTTAGTTCAATAAATGATTTAGTGTTCTTAGCTCACTTTACTGATCTGCAGAATTTGACACCATTAATTGTTTCCCCCTTCTTGAAACATTTCCTTTGATTTTTAGAATACCACACTTTGCTGGTTTTCCATTTTCCTCTTGAGTTGCAGCTTCTTTATTTTATTATTTTATTTTATTCTGTTCTGTTCTATTTTATTTTTCTTTGTTTTCTTCATCTTCTTTTCACCTTTTCTCCTCGACTTTTTAAAAATTAACTAAATAATTAAATTTATTTATTTTTAGGCGAGGCAACCCTTGGTTGACTTCACAGATTGCAAGGACCTTGTCAGCTTACAATCCCTTATTTTTTTATTTTTTACATCTACAGCTGGTCTTCCTAGGTGGTCTCCCATCCAGGTACTAACCAGGCCTGACCCTGCTTAGCTTCCGAGATCAGACGGAATCAGGCTCATTCAGGGTGGCATGGCTGTAGACTCCTCAACATTTTATTAAGAAAACTTTCAAGTGAGAGGAAAGTTGGAAGAATTGTGCAAGGAACATCCATATACCTATCCCTTTCTCACTTGACCTTCTTACTCCAATGCACACTCCTATCCCATGTGTCTAGTTTAGACCATTTCTGAGTTCAGACCTGTCTAGTCTAAATGGGCATTTCTACCTTAATGGCCAAGAGACATCTCAAACCCAACATGGGGAAATTGAACTCATAATTCCAGATTCACCCTTTATATTTCCCTTTACTCTATCAGTCAGTCACCAAGTCCTGTCAATTCTATTTCTTTATATCTCTTCACCCTGCCCAAGTTCAGGCTCTAATCATTTCTTGTCTCACTCAACTGCTTTTTCTGCAGCCAGCCTTGCTCACTTGTCTTTAATTCACTTACCACATAGCTGCTGAAGTGTCATTTGTAAATGCAAATGTGATCACATGGGTTTCTTGTTTAACATCTTTTAGGAATTTCAGTTTAATCTCTTATCCCTATAGCAAGGCCCTTCATTATCCCTAGTTAGCATCACCTTGTACCATCTTTCTTCTCAAATGTTTGAAGCAGGTTTTATAAAGCTACCTAAAATTCATAGAATGTGCCTCTGTGTTCATATCCTGCTAACTTTTCTCACTGACATGCTTGCCTTTACTTTTTCACCTATTTTTTGTCCTTCCAACTTTTAACAACTTTCCAAGGTAGTCCTTCGAAATGTAGGTTAGTTACTACCTTCTACAAGATAAAACTTCTGCAATCTTCCCTTCCTACCATTCTACCACCTCCAAGTCTTGGTGAGATGCTGTTGATAGGGCACCTTTCCATAGCACCTTGTGCTTTTTAGTTAATTAATTAAATCATTTAATAAATATTTGCACGTGAACACTGTGGTAGGTTATGGTAGGTAAATAAAATAGAGTTTCTGCTTTCAAGAAATTTATATAGTATTTGAGGACTTAGATCAGTAAAGGGATTTTTGACAAAGTGTGGTTAGCTCATGAAAGAAGTAGGCATAAGGCACTCTAGGGTTGCTTGGAAGGGACAGAAGTCCAGACTTGGATAGTGAGCTATGGCTCCTTGGAGGAAGATTCATCTAAGATATGGAGGAAGAGTAGGAATAAGCTAACAGAAGGGAATAGGTAAAGGAGGGATGGCTGGGGAAGAGGGAAGAGAGAGAGAAAGTGGTTTAGGGTGCTGTTGGTGAGATCCTAGCTAATTCCGAGTAGGGAATATCCCCAGTGCTTGGCCCAGTGCCTGACAGAAAGAAAGCACTCAATGAACATTTATTAAATAAATAAATGCATAAATAAATGAATGAATGAGTGAATGGGGCTGAAAAAAGAAGGGGCCAGATTACAAGGGTCTCATATGAAAAGGAGTTTAGATTTTATTCTGAGGAAATGCTATAAGTACTCACAAGAAGAAAGATTTTAAGCAAGAGGTTGACATAATCAGATTTGTACTTTATAAAGATTACTCTGTATAAAAGGCAAGTCTAGCAGGAGATCAGTTAGGAGGCTGGTGTGGTCATTGATGTCAGAGATGATGGTGACCTGATGAAGGATAGGCAGTTGGGATGGACAATGACTTTTGAGAGATTAAGGGGACAGAGGTCAGACAACTTGGCCTCTGATTATCAGAATAAGGATAAGAAAGCAATCAAGGATGATATTCAAATTTTTAGCTTGGACAATTGTTGGCAGCAATCATTGAGGTAGGAAACTGAGGTGGATGAAGCGGTTTCTGGGGATAAGATTGGGCTGTGAGAGAGACAAAGAATTCAATGTTGAACATTTCGAGTGAGTTAGAGGCAGGTATTGATCTTGCGCCTGTATGGTCACAGATCATTTTTCTTTCTCTGTGCTTGTTTGTTCTGTATCACTAGCAGTTGGCTTGCTGGCTACAATTCCCAGGCTCCCATGTCAACTGACTTCTGGCTTGGTTTGGGCAATAGGAATCACTGATAATGGATCAGGGAACAAGAAGAGGAGAAAAGCCAAGATATAGTTCCTCTTCCCTTTCTACCTCTGGCAGTGTCTCCAGCAGCAGCTACATTTGCTCTGTGGCCTCTGCTCCCTACTGACGGGCTTCTCCAGTAGCCCTACATCTTGTGTTCTAGTGACACAATCACCTTCCTTTGTCTTTCCAGTCTATGAGGGACAGGGGTGTTGAGGGGTGCATAGTGGCTTCCTGCCATTGCCTGACTTAGGGTTCCCTCCGAGTTTCCTATTTTGCCTCTCAGCTTTTCTTCCCTGCGTCGCGTTAAACTCTGTTTAAAATACTCAGAGTAGATTCTATTTTTCTGAGGAACATCCAAGTGGAGATATTCAAAAAGCAGCTCAGTATGTGGAAGAGAGATATGGGCCAAGAGTCATCAACACATAGATAATGAGTTTCTATCACAGCCCTTACTTCCCTGGGAGGCTATTGTTTCCTTACTTATCTGAGTCCTGCACCAGCCTGAGAGACCTTTAGATGCCGAAAGACTGTCTTATCTCTCTCTATATTTCCAGGACCAACTCAACACCTGGCACAGCATAGATACTCAATAATATTTGTTTATTGAATGAAGAAATGAATGTATAAACCTTATGCATTATTTTTAGATGATATTAATTGCTGGATACATTTTTACAATAAAATTAAACTCAATTGACCTGGGGGAGTGCCCAATCTAAATTAATAAGAAATCTGAATCACTGAATATTTGTTATCATATACAGTTTTATTGCCCTCAGGATTGTCACAATATGAACGAATGAACAGCAATAAGTTGCTCCAGCTGTTAAGTCATCTGTTGAGCAGATAAGAATAATTAGAAATCATTGTAGTTGTGTATACAACTGTGAATATAAAGGCTATTGCTAAATAAACTGAAGATAGCAGGTTCATTTAAATGGGTTAAACATTCCTTCAAATCCTCTAATCTTGGATACACAATCAATTTCTCTGGAAATAATCTGCAGAGGTAACTTCAGCCAGGGTCCATATTACTGCCTCTGAGCTGTAGCTGAATAAACTAGATGTTACAAACATGGCATTACAAAGTGTAGCTGTTGAGTTTGGCCCAGAGGAGA
Organism: Pteropus medius; assembly: GCF_902729225.1. Classification (NCBI taxonomy): domain Eukaryota; kingdom Metazoa; phylum Chordata; class Mammalia; order Chiroptera; family Pteropodidae; genus Pteropus; species Pteropus medius. The sequence continues at coordinate 2,559,100 of NW_024340695.1, read as the reverse complement.
GTCGGGTCTGTTCCTGAAAGCTATTGATCTTTGCTCCTGTCCCCTGTGGGAGAGTCCATGCTGGGCTCCAGGGGCAGTGCTTTCCTTGCATGCTGCTGGATCTGAGGTTGGGGGGCGGGGGGAAGGAGTGAGGCCAGTGACAGCTTCAGTGTGTCCTTTGTCTTCTGGTGGTTGAGAAATATTTTCTCCTGCTACCTACTTTGTGGTATTGTGATTTGTACGAGATATATAGTTGGTCACTCACATGACCACATGTTTATTTCTCATATATATTTGATCTTAGTCCACAATTCCTATCTCGCAGCTTCTAGAACTCTTGGAATTTCCTAAGTGTTGAGAGTGGGGGAAAAAAGGTGTCTTTTGTTAATAAAGTGAATTTTGAAAAGCACCTAAGGGTGGGGTTAATTGCCAGGGGAACCAACCTTGGCACAGAGGCTTGGAACGTTCAGTCCTGACTGCCCCCTGATTTCTGGGAAGGGCAGAGGGGCTGAAGATTGAATCAGTCCCCAATCATGCCTATGTAATGAAGCCTCCAAAAAACCCAAGGGGATGGGATTTGGAAAGCTTTCCAGTTCGTGAATACTTGGAGATGCGGGGAGAGTGGTGTGCCTAGAGAGAGCACACCTAGAGAGAGCATGAGTTCTGTGGGCTATTCTAGCAAATTAATCAAACCTAAGGAAGGGGTAGTGGGAACCTCTGATTTATAGCCAGTTGGTCAGAAGTATAGGTGACAACCTGGACTTGTGATTGGCATCTTGAGTTGGAGTGAGTCATCGGTACCTTCAATCTGTGACCAGTCGGTCAAAAGCACAGGTAGCTTGGGTTTGTTGCTGGCATCTGGTGTATGATGGTGAGTTGGGGTGGGGGCAGTCTTATAGGACTGAACCCTTCACCTGTGGATTCTGATGCTATGTCTGGGCAGATGGTGTCAGAATTGAGTTGAATTCTTGGACATCTTGCTGGTGTCTGAGAATTGTTTGTTGGTATAAGGGAATCCTCATGCCTCCCAAATTGGGATTGGGTCTGGGAACCCAATGTATACATCAAAGAAAAGAAAAATGAAAGTAGCACTGAGAAGCTAGGGAAAGTGAGTTTTAGATATCTTTGAGTAGCAGTGACAAATCTTGTGTTTTAGAAACATTTTAATTTTGTAAAAGAACAACATGAGTCAAATATGTGGTGACAGAAATCTAACTATGGGAGGTGAACACACAATACAATAGATATATGCCTTACTGTTAAATTGTACACCTGAAATGTACTGGGTTTCATTAACCAATGTCACCAATAAATAAATAAATAAGTAAGTAAATAAATAAGTAAGTAAATAAATAAATAATAAAAAATTAAAATTAAGAAAAGGAACAACATGGATTTATCACAAAACTAAAAAAGAAAAAAATTAAGTTAAATAATTTCTAATTTCGCTACATAAAGGCAACCTCTCTGAAAATTTAGAATAAATTCTTCTAAAACCGTTATCATATAAATTGCTATAGACTGAATGTGTGTGTTCCCCCAAATTCTTTTTAAAACCTAATCCCCAAAGTGATGGTATTAGGAGGTTGGGCCTTTGGGAGGTGATTAAGTTATGAGGATGGTACTCTCATGAATAGGATTTGTGCCCTTATAGAAGAGAACCCAGATTGCTCACTTGCCTCTTTCTCCATATGAGGATACAGTGAGAAGATAGCCATCTATGAACAAGAAAGTGGGCTTTTACCAAACACCAAATCGGCCAGCAACTTAATCTTGGACTTCCTAGCCTTCGGAGCTGTGAGAAATAAATATTGTTTATAGGCCACCCAGTCTATAGCATTCTGTTGTAGCAGCCCAAACAGACTAAATATATATATATTTATATATATAAATATTTATATATATAAATATATATATATTTAATAGTATCTTTATATTATGCATTAAATATATATATTTATATATATAAATATATATATATTTAATAGTATCTTTATATTATGCATATTGCTCTGTAACTGACTTTTTTCAAACAAAAATGCATCACGAACAATCTTCAATGTTGATAAATGATTGCACTTTTAATGATTGTATGATATTTCATTTTATGTATTCACTATAATTTATTTAACCAATTGCCCACTGGGAAACATTTGGGTCAGAACGAAGTTTTCACTTTTCCATACATGTGATGAACCATCAGCAACTGATTTTAAAGGTGGTTCTTTAAGCACTAGCAGCAAGATATTTTGAGCAGGCTGCAGGAAGAAAGAATAAGGGTATGAAAGGGCCCCAGAGAGGGAAGTGTTTATGTATTGATATTGTTCTTAATATATAAAGGTCATCAGTTAACAGGAGTGGGTGGGGAGAATAATGTGAGGTGGGAGAAAGTAAGAGAGGGTGAAATGACAGGTACTAGAGAGAGAGAGAAACAGCAACAGCTTGAGAGACAAGGTAGACAACGGGAAAGAATGTGACTAGAACAAATAACTATCAAGGCTGCTCAAAATAAAGTTTTGTGATTGTGGCCAAATAAAACAGTGGTATTTATACCATTTAAGTGGTGATATATCAATGAATGAATAAAAATAGGGACAAATTGCCCCGAATCAGGGGAACTTTGTTTGGTTATCAGGGTAGGTACAGAGTAATCTTTTAAGAACTCTAAAGCAAAGAAAGAAGAACAATTAAGAAATCTCATTCTACTTCACTTAATTCACACACCCACACATGTATGCATATCATTCGTTAAATGTCTTTAAAAATTGCTTTCTTTAACTCTTGTCTCTGATACTTTTAATTATGTTTTCTCTTAAGGTGACTGACTGGGTTAAAATATTTTGCATCATTGCTTAGCATCACAGCCTCAGAAAAAATAAAAGAGGAAGGAGTTAACTTCCCTTTTCCCCTACTATCATGCCTGCTTTCTGTTCTAGAGAAATTAAGATTAGTATGAACAGTCACTTTCTCTTGAAAAGCATTCTTTTGTATATTTGGGAGGTAAGGTGGGGCGTATATTTGTGGTGGCTGGAGGATGGCTTGTATTGCAAAACTTTCTAAACTGTATAAACTTGTAAGGAACAAAGAAAATTACTCGTATAATGAACATCACTTGTACACATATTACAGTGCATTCAAAGTTTTGAAAAATCAACTTATATAAAGAGAACAATCCTAACATTTCATAGGAAGCTGTGAGACACTAACGAAATTATTTATGTGAAAAGCGTTTGGCAAATTCTGAAAGTCTATACCAGTGCGAGTTCTTTATAGTGATTAGAACTTCATTATACTCTAGCATTAGCAGAATCTTATCAAGGACAGAAATTTCTACTACTTTCCCATGCCTAGGTGTGGGAATGGGGGAATATATCTACAAATAGCCTTGCCCTTTATTCTCTCCCAGTATAATCTTCTGCATGGACAGAAAAAAATTAGGAAAATGTCTTTTTCTTTGTCAAACTGTAAGAACTGGTCAGATTTCCCTTCTTTAAGTTGGAAAAAAATCTAATCTAGACTGGCTCATATTAATCACATCCTGTGTGGAACTCTCTCTGTCCTGTGTCATTGATGCACACTGAACAAAGTAGGGAGAGGGTGGGTCATTTCTTTCAAATGCCCCTAAGGGCACTCAAATTAAAGCACTTATACTACAGGCAGAACAAGTTTAGCCTGACTCAGCAAGGTTAGTCACTTATGCCATCTCACCCTAGGAGTATATGAGCATGTCCAATCACATGACCTTGGAGAACAGGAATATCGAACCAGAAAGATTTAGCTGAACCGCTTACTTAAATCAGTCCTGTTACTGAGTGACAATCAGCGAAGTAGGGCAGAGCCAGGGCAGCAGAGACCACTGTGGATCCTCGTTACATTTCTGTGTTATGTTACCTTGTGTCTAGCTGAGTGTGTGCCAACCACCTTCTCAGACTGAGTCCAATTTGTATCTTCCATTTGCAGAGGACGTTTATTCTGTTCACATTTTCTTTATTCCTTGGAGGGCTGATGTATTGCCCACACAAATGAGCTCAAAGTGTTTTAAGTGGGGAAAAAAAAAAAGCCTCATTTTTACCAACTACACTACTACCTCATCAATTTTGTTCATAGTATCTACATGAAATTTAGTACTTTCTGAGCATTCTGTTCTTTCTCAAATTGTAAGCACTGTATGTGTCATTTGCTTGCCTTGACATTCTGAGATCTTTTATGCATATGGTTCAGATATCGTGTTTGTTTAGTGTGTGGAACGCCAACTTAATTACTGTAAAATATGTACTTCTATATTCTTCTAGGAAAAAAAGGGAAATTAAATACAACACACACATTTAAGCTGTTGCAGCGTTCCAGTCTGATACAGAAGCTGCTGCTGAAATACTTTAACACAGTGTCAGGGAATTCCACAATTCTTTTTATATTTTGGTTTCTTTTTTTTAAGTTTTAAAAAATATGTTGTATTGTTTAATTGCTACAGCACGGGGTGGAAGGATATTTTTAGTGTCTGAATGATACACACTCTCTTCACTCACTTCCGAGGTTTTAAAATCAGCCAATTCTGATAGTGTGAGGGTTCAAGAAAATTAACATTATGTGATCACTTGTACTTTTTCTGGCTCAGCTTTGTGTTTCATAGATGTTATGAACTCAATAAAAACAAGCAAATAAGCAAACATATCTGCGACTGTCCCAGCAATTCTGGTGTATAAAATGTTGGTTGGTTTTGTGTAGATTCACAACCTGCATGATACTAGTCATGTGTATTTATGTGTTTGGATGTGGGAAGGATGCTACTCAGTAAATTTTTTTCCTTTTGCTTATTGGAATTTTTGTATTTAGTTCAAAAATCACTAATATCTACTCCTTTGGGCTTTAGGTATCCCTTGGAGTCTACATTTATATTTCTGCTTATTTAATTTTCAGAAAACCTGAGGAATATTTTGGAATGTCCTCTGCACAAAGACCCCATTCTCTGTAGCAGAGAGATTTTGCTTCTTTTTATCCTCTTCCACTTGATTTTCCTTAACTACATAGTCTAGCAGCTCATCCTGTAACATGTTTAGACCTTAGAGTCTAGCTACTGTAGTAGATAATATCTGAAATTATATATGTATATATTGATTTCTGACCACTTGGAAAGTGTGGTTTTTGAAAAGCTGAGTTGAAACCCACACAGGCTAGCTGGTTTCAAATTCAACATCATTTTCTTTGAGGTCGTTATTAGGAAAGAATTTGAGTAACAAGTCTAGTCATCACCATATCCTAATAACCTACCAGGAGATTAATTACTTCCTGTAAGTTATGATATTTCACCTCCACCCACAGTAGTTCATTATATTACCCAGTTGTCTTGTAAGTAAACAATAGCTCTGAAAATAGTTAAAAAGAATCTAATTTAAAACATGCTCACAAGCATTCACCTAAATACAAAGACATATAGTATTTAAAATAAGTAAATAAATTCAGCCTTTTCTTCCTTTAAATGTGTCAATTATTAAAGCTTTCAATAGCATGTTGATCCTAAAATGAGACTCAAAAAGCCATTTAATCCATTCACAGACACTTGAATAGACTAATCGGCATTATGCTAGTCTTCCACAAATGTGATCAAGGCTCCATGTGGCCTTTACAGTTTTGCTTTTTTTGTGACTTGGTTATGCCTCTCTCAATTGAATATATCTGGTTCAGAGACTGGGTCAATGACAGGTCCTGCCTAAAGAAGTAGAAAAGAGAAAAAAATTCCAGAACCGACAATGGGAGCAATAGCCATATTTTAATTTATAATTGTTCATAGATCACACAATATATAAACAGACAAGGACATGCACATCATTATGAAATTATATGTGCGGCCCTAAAATTACTTTCTGATGGTTTTCATAGGCTGGCTATATTTCCTCTTCTGATTAGAAATGAAGTTTTCATAAGTCCCTTCTAACAGCTGTTCATTGACTGCAATTGAAGAGTAACCTGACATTAGATTCATGTCAAAATGGCTCATAAGGTGTGTGTGTTGTAGGAATAGAAAAGATAGGTCATTTAATTTATGGTAAATTTGTTCCTTCTCCGGTCCAATGAGTTGGGCAGGCCTATGGCTGTATCACATGCTTCTTATCTCATGTAGTTGTTTGTTTGTTTGTTTTTTGCCTGCTTGAGATCTTTCATGACTTTTCAATGTCCAGATGTAATTTAGCATGTCCTGACAATTAGAATTTTTAAAAAAGCATATCTTTTGTGCTAGTTGTTTTCTGTGATTTGTTTACTTGGTCATTTAAAAAAATCTTTTATACTTTTAACTCAGAACCCTGTTTATTTAGGGCCAATCTATTTACTTTGGCAATATTTGTTGTTGTCGTTTTCATAAAAAGCAGTGCATTTTTATCCTAAAAGGAATCTATTTAATCTATTCTTCTCATTTCAGAGTTGAGAAAATTCAGCCCAGAGAAACTAAGAGAGCTTTCCAAGGTCGATAGGTCCTGCGATAGTTGACGGGGCTGAGACTAGAACCTGGAGCCTTTTGATTTCTAGTATAGGGCTTTGTGTGTACTGGGAGAGGGGGGTTCATTAATTAATGTGTTTTGCCAGAGAGATTTAAAAAATCCTACAAGCTATTTAAACGAGTGTCTAATTTCTTCAATGATTTAAAATTTAGGGCAAGTGGGACTTTCTCTCATTAGAAAGTAAGGCCAGTGTTTTCCAGACTCACTCTTATAGGAGCCACTGAAGAACAAATATTTACACTTAGATGTATATAGTGTTTTACCATTTAACTTGCTAGTAATCAGCCTGGACCTGTATTTAGAATAGCTATGCTCACATTTTTTTCTTTCTTCCCCGCCCCCAGCTTTATTGAAATATAATAGACAATTAGTTGCTCATATTTAAATTGTAAATTCAATGAGGTTTCTTAAAATTATAGTTGGCATACAATAATATGTTAGTTTTAGTTGTACAGCATAGCAATTAGAGATCTATATAACTCACAAAGTGATTACCCCACTCAATCTAGTACTCCTCTTCCCCTTTACATATTTATTACAACATTGTTGACTATTTTCCTTATGCCACACATTATATCTCCATGACTATTTTATAATTATCCATCTGTACTTCTTAATCCCTTTTCCCTTTTTCACTGTTTCCCCAACCTCCCTCCTGTCTAGTAGCCCTCAAAATATGCTCTGAATCTATGAGTTTGTTTCCATTTTTATTATTGTTCATTTTGTTCTTCAGATTCCACGTGTAACTGAAATCATGTGGTATTTGTCTTTATCTGACTTACTTTATTCAGCACAATACCCTCTAAGTCCATCAAGGCAATATCTTTTTCCATCCCTTTCCTTTGAGTCTGTTTATCTTTTAATCTGAAGTGACTCTCTTATAGGCAGCATATGTAGGGGTCTTGTTTTCTTATCCATTTGGCCACCCTATCTTTCGGTTGGAGGACTTAATTCTTTTCCATTTGAGGTACTTGTTGATAGACATGTAGTTATTACCATTTTTTATTCCTGTTTTTGATATATGTTTTTTCTTCTTAAAGAAGTCCCTCCAACATTTCCTGTAATAGTGGCTTGGTATTGATGAATTCCATTAGCTTATTTTTGTCTGGAAAGCTCTTTATCTGTCCTTTGACTCTAAATGTCCCTCTAATATACTCTTCATCTCAGATAATGTTTCTTCATTTCTGATTGGCTCCCTTTTATAATTCCCATTTTCATTTTTATGTTTTTTTTAATATCTTTGTTAAAGTTCTCACTGAATTCATTCACACTTCCCCTAAGTTCATTGAGCATCTTTATAACCAGTTTTTGAACTCTGCATCTGTTAGATTACTTGCCTCCATTTTTCCTGGATCTCTGTTCTATTTTTCATATGGTTTCTGCTTCTTTGTCTTCCCATTTTGGCTGCTTTTCTGTGTCTGTATCTAAGTACTAAGCAAAGCTCCTAAGTCTCCTGGTCTTATTAGCATGGCTTTGTGTGGTAGGTGTCCAGTGGAACAGTCCTGAGAGGGGTTCAACTGCCAGCCAAGTTTAGCCTCAGGCTGTATCCCTCCACAGCCACCTGTTAAGATTTAGCAAGCAATCCACAGATGCTGTCCTTATAGTTGTCTCAAGAAGCCAAGCCAGAAACCAAGGCCAACTGCCACCAGCATGGGTCTTGGAGCTGCTCAGCAAGTGGCACAGGACTTGCGGAGGACACAACTGGATGTGGCTTGGGTAGGGTCATGAGTTGGGGGAGGCAGAGTTTCAGGAAATTCTCCAGGCGGAGCCACCTCTGTTATCCAGTTTGATGACATCTCAGCTATTATGGCACTGCGACCGCACACTGGGAGGGGAAGAGCTCAACAGAGGAACAATGGATACTGTCAGCACTTGTGCTTGGGAGAGAGCCTTGCCTCCGGCCCTTGCTCCAACAACTCAGTGTTTCCCTGTCACTTCCTGGTGGCCCTGGAGCAGCCAACCTGGTGGTGGTGCTCAGAGGAAGCAAGTCTGTTACCGCAAAAGTCCAGTTGCAGACATGGCCCCTTTAAGAGGAATGTCTGCCACGGCCGGCTGTGGCTGCCACATCCTTTGTCCCACTAAACCGCTCAGGCCGGGCAGCCTGGCATCTTTGCTTCCTCCTACCTCCTACCAATGCAGGGTGAATTCTTATTTCTCTCCCTAGTTGTAGAGCTTATGTTCATCTAGACCCCCCAGCGATTCTGCTTGCTCTGTGTTTCCGTCACAACTTTGACGTGGTCGCAAGAGGGGATGGACACAGCCTCTATCATCTATACCATTTTGCTGGGTCTCTCTATGTTCACATTCTATTTTCTCTTTCTAGAGAGTACCAAGAATACAAAATAACTCCCGCCCATCTCCTTGCCTAAATTTCACTAGAAAGAATTTCAGGAAAAAATGTCAAATATACAGTATCAAGTAATTCAAACTGCATCAGCAAAGTAGACATAACACACCCTCCCAAACCATTGCTCCCCAAATGTATTCTTTTGTTTGTAAAAGTACTCCATTTGAGACATACCTTCTTGGGAGGTATTCCAGACAAGATTGCAAAGTAGGTAAACGCTGTGCTTGCCCCTTCCCATGACCATATCAAAATTACAACTAAATTATAGAACAATCTGGAGAACCATCTGAAGACTAGCTAATCAGAAGTCCTATAACTAAGGATATAAAGAAGAAGCCATGTTGAGACTGGTTAAAAACAAAAATAGAAACAGTCAGAAAAAAAGACCTTTTTGTAAATTAATATCACATCTAAAAACAAACTAACATAAATCCAGAAACAATTAGCGAAAATAAATTTTAAAATCTACATAATACAAATGAGAACTCACTCCTCTAACTTATTTGTTTCTGAAAAGAACCTGCTGCCCAACCTTCACACTAACCATGATACCTGATAGTTTTCCAAAGAGAATCTTTGAATTAAAGCTCTCCAAAAGCAGCTATTTTACTCGGGGTGGCAGTATCATTGTCTAGTGCATCTGGATTAATTTATACCTAGATTTACTACATACTAATCATCTCAGAAGCAGAAACAAGGCTTTGCTGGATTTGGATCCTTATTTAAGGAGTTCAGGTGCAGATGGGATGGGCTAGAACCATATTTCCCAAACTTTAATCAATTGCTAATCACCTTTATGATTTTTGGCACTACTAATTATGTACCACTTATGCATTTCTTATGTCATATTTTTCTTTAAGTTGATTTAATTTAAAACTTAAATATGTTTATTTAAAAAGAAACCTGTATTATTTCTTTGAATGAGAAACCAGCATTACTAGCCATAATAGATAGTAATTGTGAAAATAAATGAAGTAAAAACCAATGTTGTTTTAATTAAATACTATCTCCTTAGAAGGCTGTGATTCCCCAAATCCACCATCTTTTTATTAAAAGGTAAAGTAGCAAACGTCAGAGGAGTGTTAAGTACACACTTGCATCAAACTGAAACCTTTTTCTTGAGACAATCAGAAGGATTGCAAGAAAACTGGAAAAGAGAAAATCTGTCTCTGCAACATCATCTCCTGCCACTCTCCCCCATGGTCATCCCATGCCACTTCCCGGGGCCTCCATGCTGTTCATGCCTGCCTCAGCACCTACATACTTGCTATTTTCTTCCACTGGCTAGATTTTTCCCCACATCCTTACAGAGTTTTCTCTCTCATCAGCTTCTGCTCAAGCCTACTTTTATAGAGCAGTCGTCTCTGACTGACTACAGTTAGTTTAATAGCTCTCCATCCATCCATCCATCCATCCATCCATCCATCCATCCATCCATCCATCCAGTCTTCATTCAGTTAGTCTGGGTTAACTTTTATTGCAGTCTATCTTGCTTCCTTCCTTATCTGACTCTGTTCCTCTCTGCATATACAGCCAATCTTAAAAAATGTAATTTATTGTTTTGTTTTTAGCTAAATAATATTGTTTGGTGTATACAGTAGGATCAGCTTTTGTAAGAAAGAGATGTACATATACAAAAAACACAGAAGAATATGTAAAACAGCTTAACTACTTCATTTCCAGCTATTAGAAGTTATAGTGATTTTCTTTTCCTTTGTTATATTTTTAATTCATTGACTTAATTGATGATAATTCCCATTAAAATCAACCAGAGGTGACAAAATCTCTGTTTTTGTATTTAGAAAAAACAATAGTGCTAGTTCTATGTAGAAAGATAAGTGATGTTTAATGTAAGTCCTCAGCTCATTAAACTAGGGAGCCAGTAAGATTAAGGATGCAGAAATAAGCATCGTTTAGGTGAGTAAATTGAGTGAGAGAAAATCTGTTCTATAAAGCTACAATTTAAGTCTTTAATTTCAGGAAGCTATTTCATAAATGATTTTGTTTGGTCATATAAGGTGACTGTGGGTCACACCTGGTGATGCCAGAAAAACAAATCAGGGCTTCTGTCCCACTGGTGGTATCAGTTATCTTTCTCTCCCATAAAAAAAGGCCATTCTAAAATGTCAATAAGCTTGTCAAATCTTCAGCAACCACCACTTTCCTTGGCCCCCCAAATTCTATGTGGAACATTAGAAGGCAGGCGAATGATTCAAACAAAATCAAGATCTGTTAAATTAGTAATTTCATTTTCCCAATTAAGAATTTCTTTTGCACTTACAAAATTGAACTATATCCTTATGTTTATTTTTAATGCAGGAAAATATTAGTGAAGCAAATTTGTCTTCTTTATATAAATATTTTATAGCGAGATTTATTTATACTCAGTGAAATGATAGCTTTTCTGGTAATTTCTCCTTTTCCCAGCAAAGAAACCTTAATCTCCTTACTGAAATGATTCTATTTGGGCAGCAAATCCTACACTGAAAATTGTTCCAGATCTCAAGTTATGTAACCTGAACAGATGGCATTCGCATGGCTTTGACGTGTCAGGCTGCAGTCACAAGACCTGCTGAGGAACCAGCTCTGGAGCCTTCCAGCAGACAAGCAGACAGATTCTATGAGCAAGCAGACAAGCATGATTGTGGAATCAGGTTAACTGCATTCTGGCTCAGCTTCCCACATTCACGACCCAGGAGCAAATTCCTCAGGATCCTGAAAGAGGTGTAAATAGTCCTGGAGAAACTAGTGGTAAATTTGGTTGAATCATAAAAATAAACAAACCTCTCCACTGGGAGAAAACAAAGTCTCTCAGGGAATGTTATACCAGAACAGTGAGTTAGTTTGTGGTAATAGTTGAAATGTCCCAGGCAGATGGATACTGAATAAATGTGCTCTAATTATACCTTGGCTTTGGAGCACAAAGGGGCAAAATGGATAAAAATCTCTGTCTTTATAGAATTTGCATTTATTGGAGGAGAAAGACAATCAATCAACCAATCAATCAATCAAACAAGCAATAAACAAACAAACAAATAAGAATGATAAATGTCAAGGGAAAAAAAATCATGCAGAAAAGAGGCATAAGAAGAGGTATGTATAAAATTTTAGATAGAGTGGTCATAGAATGCTGCTGCTAAGTAAAATAAAGCAAGTTGATGATTGGGTTTAGCCATATACAAGTCATCCTGATTTTCATAAGAGCATCTGTATGGAGTTTAGGGCAAAAGCCTTGTTGGAGCGGGTTCAAGAGAGAATGGAGACATTGGAGACGGTGCATAAAGACAATTCTTTCAAAAACATTTGCTTTAAAAGGAAGGAGAGAATGAAATGGCAGCTGGATGGGAAGGTAGGATACAGAGAGGATTTAAAAAACTTTTTATTAAAGTATAATTACATGATAAAATGCATATTTAAGTGTATAGCTATAAATTTTACAACCAAACACACTGAAGAACTAGCACCCATTTATCATTTACCAGTCCCCAAGAAACCTCATGCCTGTTTTCTTCCAGTCACTGTCCTCACCCCACCCAAAGGCAACAAGTATCCTGTCTTCTAAATCCAGATTCATTTTGCCTGCTTTTTTTGTACTTTGCATAAATGGAATCATATAACCCATGCTCTTTTGTATGTGGCTATAGTTATGGTCTAATAATTTTTATTGCTGTAAAATGATCCATTGCGTGAATATATCAAGATTTATTTATCTGTTCTACTATGCTTGGCAACTGGGTATTTTCTAGTTTTAGAAATAGCGCTCTTAGGTCTAGTTGAGTATATGTTTTGGGGTGAACATATGTGTACATTTTATTAGGTATATTTCTATAAGTGGAGGAGATAAAAGTCTGCATATGTTGAGCTTTAGTTTTCCTCAATGGTTGTATCAATTTACACTCGCACCAGCACTTTAAGAGAGATGTTATCAAAATAGAAATGATATTATCTCCATCTTTCACTCCTTTGTCTTATGTCTCAGTTCCTTGAGAATTAAGGTAGTGAAAAAGGGTGGTGTTTATTGGGCCCTCTCAAAACCTTAAGGATAGAACTCTTCTGCTCATAGAATTGTCCTGAAGACTGAGCATAAGTAAAATGCTGGCACCATGCCTAGCACAGGACTTATATCCAGTATTTGTTAGTTGTTGCTCTTATTTTCTAGTCATTCTCTCAGACCTGTGTCCAGGCAAAGGTAAGATAAAGCAATGATCACTGTACATGCCTGCTCCTCCAACTCACACTTATCCATCAGATCTTGCTTTATATAGGAGAAAGGTGAGGACTCAGGATCCTTCACTGACCATATTGTAGGGCCAAGAACAACACAGAGGCTCAAATACCCCTGTTTATAGCTTCTACTGTATCCTTCCATCAGACCAGGCATTTCATCAGGTTGTTGAAAGGGCTGAGGAACAGCAATCTTCTGGCCATTTTAGCTTTCATTATAAAATAAACCATCTAATAAACCATCTCTATGAAAAGGATATTCAAGCCAGGCAGTGACTTCTAATATTAGCGATCCTGAGGAGGCTATCTAGCTAGATGTAGCTCCTTGCCCTTTGCAGCTATCTGGAAATGGTTATTGCTTACTTAACAAATATATTAAATGTAATTCTGCATTAAAAAATTTCTTTTCCAATATCTATATCCGCCTGAAAGGAGTATAAGTAACTAAAATCATCATTACATTAGAGGCAATAAATAAATTTTTTACTTGATTGTGTCTGGTTACACCTTTTATCCTCACTTTGAAACATTATTTGTGAAGTTGGTGAGAAGCAATACTTTTCAAGTATATGATCTTCTAGGTAAAACCAAAATCTGCTCTATTTTTTAAAAAATGCATATTTTATAGCAGTTTTATATTTACATAAAATTTGCGAAAATAGCATAGAGCATTCTCATATACTCTATACCAAGTTTCTCCTACTATTAACATTTTATATTTGTATGGTACATTTGTCATAATTTATGAACCAATACCAATATGTTATTATTAGCTAACATCCATGCTTCACTCAGATTTCCTTATTATTTACCTGTCCTTTTTCTTTCTTTATTATTATTTTTAATTTTAATATTTTTTATTTTTTACTTATAGTTGGCATATAATATTATATTAGTTTGAGGTGTACAACATAGTGATTAGATATTTATATAACTTACGAAGTGATCACCCCAATAAATCTAGTGCCCCTCTGACACCATAGTTATTACATTATTGATTATATTCCTTATGAGATACTTTGCATCCCCATGACTATTTTGGAATTACCAATTTGTACTTTTTAATCCCTTCCACCTTTTCAGTCACCAACCCCCCTCCCATATGGCAACCCTCAAAATTTCTCTGTATCTATGAATTTGTGTCAGTTTTTTGTTTTTTTTTTTTAAATTTTGTTCCTTAGATACCACATGTAAATGAAATCCTATGGCATTTGTCTTTCTCTGTTTGACTTACATCACTCAGCATCATACCCTCTAGGTCCATCCATGTTGTTGCAGATGGTAAGATTTCATTCTTTTTTATGGCTGAGGAATATTCCACTGTGTATATATATATATATATATATATATATATATATATATATATATATATAGTTCTTTATCTTTGTCTCTATTATTCTTTTGTTTTAAAGTTCATTTTGTCTGGAATATATATATATATATATTCTTTTAATAAAGAAGAGGTGGTGTGTATATATATATATATATATATATACACCACCTCTTCTTTATTAATTCATCCATTGATAGACAACCAGGAAGCCTCCATATCTTGGCAATTGTAAATAATACTGCAATGAACATATAGATTCACATGTCCCTTCAAAATAGTATTTTGGTTTTTTGGTGGGGGGATAAATACCCAGAAGTGGGATTACTGGGTCCTTCTTTGTCTCTTGTTATAGCCTTTGTTTTAAAGTTCATTTTGTCTGGAGTAAGTATTGCTACCCTAGCTTTTTTATTTTGTTTTGTTTCCATTTTCGTGAAAAATTTTTTCCATCCCTTTACTTTCAGTCTGTGTGTGTCTTTTGATCTGAAGTGAGTCTTTAGTAGGCAGCATATGTAAGGATCTTGTTCTTATCCATTCAGGCACCCCATCTTTTGAGTGGAGTATTTAATTCTTTTTCATTTGAGGTACTTGTTAATAGACATGTAGTTATTGCCATTTTATTATTCACATTTTTGATATGTATTTTTTTTCTTTTTCTTAAAGAACTCCAACATTTCCTGTAATACTGGCTTGGTGGTGATGAACTCCCTTAGATTTTTCTTGTCTGGAAAGTTCTTTATCTGTCCTTCGATTCGAAATGATAGCTTTTCTGGGTAGAGTAAACTTGTTGGTAGGTCCTTGCTTTTCACCACTTTAAATATTTCATGATAATCCCTTCTGGCTTGCAAAGTTTCTGTTGAAAAATCAGCAGACAGTCTTATGGGAGCTCCCTTGTAGGTAACTAATTGTTTTTCCCTTGCTGCTTTTAAGATTCTCTTTGTTTTTAACTTTGATATTTTAATTATGATGTGTCTTGGTGTGGGTCCCTTTGAGTTCATCTTGTTTGAGACTCTCTGAGCTTCTTGGGGTTGTATATCTATTTCCTTCACCAGGTTAGAGAAGTTTTCCATCATTATTTCCTCAAATAGGTTTCCAGTTTCTTGCTCTATGTCTTCTCCTTCTGGTACCGCTATATGTGAATGTTGTCCCAGAAACCTCTTAAACTATTCTTTTTTTTTTTTTGGATTCTTTTTTCTTGTTGCTATTCTTAATAGGTGTTTTCTGCTACCTTGTCTTTTAAATTTCTGATTTGATCCTCAGCTTCATCTAATCTGTTGATTCCCTATAATGTATTCTTCATTTCAGTTATTGTAGTCTTCATTTCTGACTGGTTTCTTTTTGTTTTCTATCTCCATTTTTATGTTTTGCTTTTTTTTTAATCTCTTTGTTAAATTTCTCACTGAGTTCATCTACTCTTCCCTTAAGTTCACTGAGCATCCTGATAACCAGTGTTTTAAACTCTGCATCTGGTAGATTGCTTGTCTCCATTTTGTTGAGTTCTTTTTCTGGAGCTTTGTTCTATTCTTTCATGTGGGACATGTTTCTTTGTTTCCCCATTTTTGCTGCCTCCCTGTGTTTGTTTATATATATTAAGTATGGTTCTTAAGTCTCCCGGTCTTAATAGAGTGGCTTTATGTAGTAAGTGTCCTGTGGGGCCCAGTGGCATTGTCTTTACTGGTCACCTGACCCAGGTACTCAAGGTGTGTCTCTTATATGGTTTATGTGTGCCCTCTTGTTGCAGTTGAGCCTTGGTTGCTGTTTGCGTATTGATGAGAGGGATTGACCCTTGGGCTGATTGGTTGTGAGGATTGGCCAGTGAGGGGCCAACCCTATGGAGCAGGATTCACTTTAGCAGGGTTCTGGTACCTGTTCAGTCTGCCCTTTGGGTGTGTCCTCCTCAGATGCAGATGCTGGGTGGTGCACCAGCTCCACTGGGCTGCTGACTCCCGGGCCTCCTGGGAGGAGACCCATTGCAGGCCAAGTTCAACTGTACCTGTGCACTGCCTGGGGCCACCTAGCAAGAGTCATCAAGCAATCTGCAGATGGCTGCCAGCTGTGCTAGACTTAAAAGTGCCTCAAGAGGCCAAGCCAGGAACGGAGGCTGGCTGCAGCTAATGCTGGGCGTGGGACTGCTCAACAGCACACCAAGACCAGGTGCTGCTTCTTTTGGTTTTGTGAACCTTTGAGAGATTTTAGAAAAGTCTGCACCATGAGCCAAGACAGGCCATTTATATGGAAAAAACCACTGGAGGCAGCTTGGGTGGGCCCACAATTTGAGAGAGACGGGATCTCAGGGAATCACCTAGGCAAGGTGACCTGGGTTAGCCAAGTTGATGGAAATTCAAATATGGTGGCCACCTGCATCCACATGCCAGGAGAAGGGTAGGCTCAACAAAGGAACAATGGATTCTGCTAGCATTTCTGCCTGGGAGAAAGCTGCCCCTCCAGTCCTCGCCATGAAGCCAGACAACTCAGTTCCTTCCTGTATGTCCCCGGCACCTTTCAATCTGCTGCTCCAGCGCTGAAACTCAGAGCTAGTGAGTCCTTCAGCGAGTAAGTCTGTGTGCGTGCCCTTTATAGGAATGTCTGTGACTCCCACAGCCTTCTCTCTCCCTCAGACACAACCTCTGCTGGTTTTCAAAGGTAGAGATTGTGGAGACTTCTTTTTCTGGAACTGGAACCCTGGGTTGGGAAACCCAATGCGGGGCTCGGACCCCTTACTCCTTGCAGAGGAACCTCTGCAGCCAAGATATCCCTCCTGATTGTTGACCACCAAGTGCAGTTGTGAGACCATCCCGTTTCGTGTCTCCACCCTTCCAACCAGACTCAAGTTGGCCTCTTATGTATGTCCCCACTTGTAGGACTTCAGTTTAGCCAGGCCTCAGGAGACTCCCAATAATGGTTTTCTGTAGTTTCATTATAATTTTGATGTGGTCATAAGAGTTGGCAAGCACAATATCTACCTTCTATTCAACCTGGACCAGAATTCCATTTTCTACTCTAGAATTTCATCCAGGATACCATATTACATTTAGTTGTCATGTCTCCTCAGGCATCTGTTGGTTGTGACAATTTCTCATACTTAGTTTGTTTTTGAGGAGTATTGGTGATGTATTTTGTAGAATACACCTAAATTGGTGTTCATCTGATGCATTTCTCATGACTAAACTAGGTTTTGAGTTTTTAGGAAGAAGACCACAAAGACAAAGAGTCATTTTCATCACACTGTATCAAGGATCTGTTCTATTAAAATGACCTATTGCTGTTGATGTAGACCTGATCACTTACTTGGCTAAAGTAGTTGGTCATGTTTCTCCGCTATAAAGTTAAACCCTTTCTCAAAAGAATGGGGATACATGCTCATCTTGAGGGTGGAGTATTTACATAAATTATTTGAAATTCTTCTACATGGGAGCTTTGTCTCTTTACCTTAATTTATTTATTTATTCAATCATTTATTTATATTAGTATAGACTCATAGGTGTTTAATTATATACTTTGAGTTACAGTCTAATACTACATATTTTGTTGTTCCAAGTTTGGCCATTGGGAGCTCTTTCAGTTGATTTTTGTGTTCCTTTAACATTCCTCTATCATTGTGTGTGTGTGTGTGTGTGTGTGTGTGTACTTTCTTACTTTGGGGCATTACAAGATGCTTCTGAACCATCTTGTGTATTTTCTGACCTAGTTCTAGAGTCAGCCATTTCTCCAAGGAGCCTTGGTTCTTTTATTGGAGAATGGTATTAGAAACCAAGATCTGGGCCCTAGGAGTGTTCCTTGCTACTAGGGTGTCATTCTAAGCTATCTCAGCTAACAGAAGTAGGAAATATACTTGTTTATACCAACCCCTGTACATACACATATTTATAAATATTTCTATATGTAATCATATGTATCTATGTTAAGCTAAGCGTGGGTTCATACTGATAGCTCCGATTCTAATTCATTACCACATAGATCATTCCAGCCTACTTCTACAGTGCTTATCTGTGAACTCCCATTCCAACAGTGAGAAATCTGGCTTCCTCCAGTCACTATCCATTTACTGAATTGTTTAATTCCAGTATACATGTATAGCAGTATCAAAATTATTAACCTGAAACTCCATAAGAGTATGGTTTGATGTACATTTTCTTTTGCCTTTAGTCTTACAGATTCTACCCATTTTCAAAATTATGTAGGTTAGCACCTTTTCCCCTTACTTTCTTCAGTGAATGTTTCATACATGTTTTTAACAGTTGGATTGTATCACTTCCTGCATTCCATCCTAGGATCTTTCAACCTTAAGTTTGCATACATTAAGATTCACTCTTTGTGCTGTAAAGTTCTATGGGTTTTGACACATGCATAGTGTCACGTATCCATAATTATAGTATCATACAGAGTAGTTTCATCACCCTAAGAAATTGCCTGTGCTTAATCTATCTAACTCTTCTGCCCTTCTCCTTGAGCCCCTGGAAATTACTGATCTTTTTACTGTCTATATAGTTTTGCCTTTTACAAAATGTCATAGAATTGGAACCAAACAGTATATAGATTTTTATGACTGGCTCCTTTCACTTAGCACTGTGCATTTAAAATTCATCCATGCCTTTTTCGTGACTTGATAGCTCATTTCTTTTTATCTCTGAATAATGTTCCATTGTATGGATGTATCACAATTTATTCATTCACCTATTGAAGGACATTTTGATTGCTTCTAATTTTTGGTGATTACAAATAAAGCTGCTATAAACATTCTTGTGCAAGTTTTTGAGTAAACATAAATTCTCAGATCAGTTGGGTAGATGCCTGGGAATGCAATTGCTGAATTATATGATAAGACTGTGTTTAGTTTAGTTATTTTATTTAGCTAACATTTACTACTCCTCAAAATCACCCCTATAATCATCAACAGGCATCACAATTAGTTATCTATTTCTTCCACCCCATTCCAATTTTTAGCACATGAATATGGTTACTGAGTTTCCCTTCTATGTAAGAATACTCATTCTTTATATTTTTAAAAGAAATATAACTAAAATACATAATCATAGTAACAGTCTAGTACCAATTTGTTCAAGGGAGAATCCTGACTCTGTCTCTAATTTACCACCTGACCCTGGAAAAGTATTTAAGTCCTTTCACCTATAAAAGGGAGTGCTAACAGTGCCTATCTAAACCTACCTCTACATGTGGTGAGGATAAAATGAGTGCTTGGAGTGCTGTCCTTCGACCAAGCCACGACGTGGATCTCATTGATATCAAAGCAATTGATCTAACCATTCAACTTAGTAAAGCCTCTGGTAGTGTGTGTGTGTGTGTGTGTGTGTGTGTGTGTGCGCGCACGCGCGCGCACGTGTGTGTGTAGTAGGTGAGGGATTGTTTTTAGTTAAATAGGTTAATCCAATAGTCGTTGGCAGAAATAGTTTTGCCTCATTTTTAAATGGAAGAATAACAACAACAGACTTCATTTTAAGGTATAGTTTCTCAGATCAATGAATAAACTACTCACTGAAGTAATTTAATGATTTACGAATTAGATTGACCATGAATTAGTGCATTAAACTCTATGGACATAAATTGGATCTGTTCAGAAACAAGTTTAGGCATTCACATCTGGTACATTGTATTTTCAGAGTAAGGTTTAATTATTTTAAGAGGTTTGAGAGCTCTGTGTCCCAGCCAGAGAATGCTTATCTGCTTTATGCTAGTTTTTACCTGCAGAGCTTTTGTCTTTGTGCCATCATTTCTTTGCTCCTGTATTTTTAAATGCATTGCACAATGGTGGGAACTGATCTAAGAAGGTTAATCATACCCTGGCAATCCCCGAGTATGCTGGCAGTTACTGAGAAAATTTTAAGAAAGATGTTATTTCAAGATATACTAGGGTCTCTTCTATATGGTCAGGGTGACTTCCTATGATAATTTAATTGTTGATGTAAACAGTGAATGTGCAAAAATGTTCTAAGACCAACAGACAGAGATTAATATAAAGCAATATAAAGCAAAATAAATAAACAAAAAAATCCACACACACATATATGCATGTACAAACAAACCCTTGCTGCGATCTGTTTGACTTAGACTAGATGTACGTGTGGGACGTTACTGGAGTTATTAGAAAGGAGCACCAAATTTCCAAATCATTTGCAATAATTGATATTAGTTAAAAATGCTTGAATTATCCAATTTATAAGAGTCAGTCTAGTTCAGAAACCATTTATAGATTAATGGTTCTAGATTAACTTCTAGACAAAACAGAAAAATTTAAATATGTATATGTCTTTATAAAGATATAAATATTTTAGCTAAATTATAATTACACTCTAGTGTCTTTAGCAGGGAAGAACTATGGTCAAATCATTCAGTGTTCTGCTACAATGTTCATGTGAAGGATAGCTCTCTATTGAGTGGGTCAAATTTTTGTACCTTGGATATTGGTATCAGAACTCAGAAGTATTTACTGACATATATACTCCTATATCAGGAAAAGCAGAAGGTGTGGATTTTTTGTTTATTAATTCACTCAGTTCATTCATTCTACAAATATTCAGCACTTACTATGTACCTGGCATTAGACTTGGCACTGGGGAACAGACAATCGAATGGTGTTTGGGGGATTGAAACAGTTACAGAGCCAAATGATTTGAATGACTAAATGTTTTTTACTTAAAGTTGAAGACTCAGGTGAGTGAAAATAACCAAAAAGTTTTGACTGTTTTTACCTGCATACAAGTATGCCTACAGCCATCTTCTACTAAATCTCTCTGGGTATCCTTGCCTGCTTTCTACCATTGCCTATTGGCTATAACTCCAATAGGTCTATTGGCTATAACTGACAAACTTAATGGCTTATAAATGCAAGCGATCTTAATCTATTTACTTCCAACTACTAAGTACAATGAGAGTCAAATAAATGTTTCATTTCATACCAAAAAAATGAGGTATAAGGTTTTAAATTTTCACTTAAAAAACATCAACATCAACATCAACTCAGAAATGACTACAATATACATGGGTGTACATTTCTTAGAACCACTTTCTACTGTCCATTTTCTGGCACTGTTTTCCTGTAACTTATTTCTTCATTTTGTATCACAGATGACTATTTGGTAAATGCATTTAATTGCCCTGCAATTGGATTTGCAGAATATGTTATTTCATTTTAATGAAAAAATTTTTGAACTGTAGCCAAATTGCTGTAGGATAAGCAGATTTTGTTTTCTTACGATTTCATTAGTAAAAAATGAAGGTACCAATATTGAAATGTCACAAATATGGAATTTTAAGTCAAACATCTGTGTTCCCTTAAAGGAGACTATCATTTCTGAAGCTTGGAAACTTCTGTTAGTGAACAAATCAGTTAAACAGACATTGGCGAAGAAAGAAAATTCCCATTAGTTTGGTTGAATTTTTTTTGTTTTATTGCAAGTTTATTTTATTATGATAAAAATAGAAAAAAAACTCATAAAATTATAGAAGAATAAGAAAGAAAGCAATCAAATATATCTTCACTATGTAAATGATTCTGATGTGCTTCACTGAACACAAGATGTAACCTGAGCCCCAAGAAACTGCTTCCTCTTCCTGATTTGACAGAGCATCTGTTTCTCAGAGATGTCTGAAAAGATATCCAACCTCTCTGGATTGCTGAGATTCTGCTTATGTAAGAAATGGAAGGCAGTAGGTCGTTGTGTTGAGTGTACTTCAAATTCAATGTGAGCTCAATGGTTTGGACTGAAGGTTGGGGTCCCCCCCAAATTCATATGCTGACGTCCTAATCTCCAATGTGATGATATTTGGAAGAGGGGCCTTTGGGGAGTGATTAAGTCATGAGGGTAGAGCCCTCATGAATGGGATTAGTGCCATTATAAGAATATACATGAGAGATATGATCTCTACTTCTGTCATGTGAGGACACAGCAAGAAGATGGCTATCTGTAGATTAAGAAGAGGGCCCTCACCAGCACCTAATCATGCTAGCACCTTGATCTCAAACTTCACAGCCTTCAAAACTATGAGAAATAAATTTCTGTCGTTTAAGTCACTCAGTCTATGGTATTTTGTTATAGAAGCCCAAGCAGATTAAGGTATTTTTCCACCAAAAAGAAAAATTACACTTAATTCATGGCCCATGGTTGTACAAACTATAAGGAACAATATATCTAGTACTGTAAAAAAGCAAGTAAAAGAAAGTAATAACTATTATTCAGGTATAATAGTAAAAAGCTCATATCCAGTACAAAGGAAGGGCTATCTACTGCCTTTAGTTTTGGGGAATGCCATCTTTAAAAACTTCAGAGAGATGCTGACAAGCGGGAAGATGAGTGCATGACTGTAGTGTTCTCTACTGAATACACAGCCCTGGTGCAGAGCACTCAGTGAAATAGTTGTTGAGTGAATGAAAGGAGAGCAGCCTGAACTGCTGTGAAGTTCTAAAACAGGCCATGTGGTTAAAGAAAATGAAGACATTTAACCTAGAAGGAGGAGATGCAGGGGACACAATAGTTCTCTTCAAAGTATTTGGAAGAAATTTTCATGTGGATGAAGACTTAGACACAATCTAGGGAAGAGAATAAGTGACCACGTAAAGAGGAACTTAGAGTTACAGCTGCTTCAAATGAAAGAGTAATCGCTGCAATAACTCTGGGTAAGTCTTAACCTTTCTAATTCTTAATTAGTTGCCACATCTTCCTATCGCTGGAGTTGCTCATTCTTTCATCTACTCATTCGAAAATGGATATTGAACACTTTTGATATACCAGGCACTCTATTAGATGCTAGGGAAGCTAACAGTGAACTCAACAAACATGGCCTCTTCCCTCATTTAGTTTACAAGCTAGTAAAGGAAACAGCCAGCCATGAAAGCAACACTGCAATATGAATTAATTAAAAAGAAGCTGCATGATCATTTGTTAAGGATAACAAAAAGGTAAATTCTGAATTACACATGACAGCCACACAATTTAAATTACGTGCTAGTCCTTCCAAACCTGGAGATTCCTGGGATCCCAGGTCTCTCCCTGTATTCCCTTCTTTTAGGGGCCCCATGATGACACTTGGGAGTCATTCTGTTCACGTTCATCCTCCTCACCTTCACTTCAAGTCACCACTTAGTCCTGACCATTCTAATTCTAGTTCCCATACCCATATCACAAGGTCATCCTTATGGTCACTGATGCCTCCTAATTGGGTCCACATCTCTAGTGTAGCAAGGTACAAATGACAAAGTGCAGCATTCCAGGAAATACTAATGCAGCTGGTCTGCTGACCATCGGTTGAGAAATATGATTCTTCTGTGTAGTGGGTTGAATGATAGCTCCCCTAAAGATATGACTATGTCCAAATCCCTGAAACCTAAGAATGTTACCTTATTTGGAAAAAGTCCTTTCAGACATTATTAAGTTGAGAATCTTGAGATGAGATCATTCTGATTCCCCAGGTGGGCCCTAAATGCAATAAGTGTCCTTACAAGAGACAAAAGAGGAGAAGACAAACATACAGAGGAGAGGGTGGTGAGAAGACAGAGGCAGAGACTTAAGTGATATGGCCACAAGCCAAGGAAGCCAAGGACTTCTGAAAGCCACTAGAGGCTAGAAGAGGCAAGGAAAGATTCTCTCAGAAAACCTCAAGAGAGTGTGGCCCTGCTGACACCTTCATTTTGGACTTCTGGCCTCTAGAACTTTGAGAAAATAAATTTCTGTTGTTTTAAGCCACCCAGTTTGTGGTATTGTTATAGGACCCTTAGAAAACGAATACATCACATCACCCACCATCTAATACAAAGAATTCTTCACAAAGCTGTCAAGGAGAAGCTTGCTAAATACAAATCTGACCATCTCACAGGCCTGCTTCAACTCCTTTATTGTCTCTCTGTAGCCTATAGCATCACTTCCTTTCCTTGCCATGGCTTCAGGAAGTACAGTGTTCACTTGAATGACATACACCCCTGAGGGTACACAAGTGATGCTCAATGGACTTAATACTGCTTTCCCTCCCACTCAAGAGTTCATATCAGAATGGAACTGAGTGAGATGAAACTTATAGGAGTAGACACTCTGATTTAATTATTAAAACAAAAGCAGGAAAAAAAAAACTATTTTCAAACTGCTGCATGCCATTAGATTACTTGGAAGGCACCCTTGCTATTCATACTCTGCTGACTGCCTGGTGTCACCTGGTGTCTGCTGTCCTCTCCAAACTTCTCCCCTGAGCATGTTATGCTTCAGCAGCACCAACTTGCTTCTAGTTCCTAAGACACAACTTGCTCGTTCAGGCCTCTTTCTTTTGCATATACTCTTCCCTTTGCTTGGAATGCCCTTCCACACTCAGCCACCACTTCCTGACTCTTATTCATCTTTTAAAGTCAATTTCATATGCCATTTATTCCAGGAAGGCTTTTTTCCCCCCACAAAAGTTTCGATCATCTCTCTTTTATGTAGTGATCTTACATTTTATAAGATATAAAGTCTTATTTTACTTATCATACTTTACTACATAATCCTTTGTTTGTGTGTCTATTTCCCTGAAGACCAGGCCATTTAAAACCCGTTTTAGTATTCTGAGTGTCCAGTACATAGAAGAAACTCAGTACAGGTCTATTAAGTTATATCAATGCAGAATTTACGCTCTGGAATTGGTAATCATGTTTGAGACTTGTAATACTTCTTTTGAAAATAGTACAGATATTAATATTTCATGGAATTTTTCATGATTTTAAGGGAGTAGTTGTGAGAGGTTGGTAGAGATAGTGCAGAAAATGCATTTATTTCTTAAGACATTTACTTTTTAGGAAGCCCTACTGGGTTTCACAGAATCAATATGAGAGCTGAGAACACGGTGATCTACTTTACAAAGACCTGGTGATAGAAATTGAAAAAAAGATATTTTTATTCTCCACCAAAAGAACTAAAAGTAGTTATGAGAGTGAGACAGCATTTCTTCTTCATGTTTTACATGTAAATTATTTCTGGACTCTGGTCCTTGTGAGGTGTCATCTGCCTGTGTCCCTGTTGCTTTCTCAGCTCTACCAGAATAGTCTCATTTTCCCCGGAGGCACTGAAGGGCGTTGTGGCTCAGGGTTCCTTTGGGAATGGATGCTGGGAATAAAAATAAGCAACAATATCATTTCCACGAGTTCTCTAAATGGCTTAAAAGGAAGCCTCTTGGTAAAAGCACCGTGTCTATCCCTGTTCCAAAGCTGGGGTTCTGCCTGAGCTATTTTCGGCCTTGTTTTCAGTTGCCGCTGGCCAGCGGCAGGATTTCACACTCCGCTGCCACTTCTCATTACTGCCCACTGCTCCTTTTGTCAGTATGACTTCTCCTTCCAGGGTGACACACAGGAGGTACTGCCCCTGCCTTCTTCGGCCAGGTGGATGCTGTAGGCAGTCTGGTATATTTGGGTTTGACTAGGCAGGGCCCGCACCTCACCTTTCAGAAAGTAAATGCTTCCTCCCTTTAAGCTATGAGTGCAGGAGATTTAACCACTTTATTAGAAAGTTGTAGTCAGAAATTTATCCCACAGAGAATGCTGCAGAGAAGTGAGGTCAGGACATATTTCCCCTGACTCCATCCCAGTGAGATTGCTTCAGGCTGGCTGTGTTCTTTAACCTAAGTCACTGCTCCTCTCTAGGTGTCTCTCTACATGGGACTCTCCCCAAAATTCCAGTAAAGTAAATGTTCCCTCCTTTTGCTCTTTTGGGCACAGGTGTGGTAAGCACTCTGCAATTACTAACCTTGGGTTTCTGCAGCATCCCCCGTGGCTCTACTAATCCTGCCCACACCTTTGTAAGTCTTCAAGTTGAGTGTGCCATCTGTTTGATTGGGGCTCTTACTGATATACTCAACTAGGCTGAAGTTATAGTAAAAGATTTCATGAACAGGGATCTTCTTGGTTTCAAGGGATGTTTTGGTTTTAAGAAACACAGACTCAATGAGACTTTCAATAAAAAGAGGATTGATTAGAAGGACTTCAGAGGAATTGAAAAAAAATGAAGTACTAGGGCAAGTCATTCCCTCTGAGAACTAGAAAGATTCTTTTTCTTGATTTCAGACCTTGCTTGATCTCAGTTTCTTATCTCTATCATCACTCCATTTTCTGTATAGATCGTCTTCCTCTGTTTTTTTTTTTAATTCCTTCTTTGTACTCCCCATAACTTCATCTCATGCATGATTTTGACTTGCTAAGATTCTCATTTAATTTTTCACCTCTGACCTGGCAGTTGCCCTTATTGGATCATAAAGCAAATTAATTAGCAAACTAACAAGATTATAGTTATCAATGAGGAGATAAAAGCAAACTCAAATCTTTTTTTAGAAGAGGTAGAGTACAAATGAATGGTTTGCAAATGATGGGAAGTTGTATTCGTTGGGATATGCACATACCTATGTCTATAGAGTCGTAAGTGATGACCTATGTTTACTGTGTACCGTATTTCTCAGAAATGAGAGTTGAGTCTTCCAGGTAGTTGAAGAGAACATTGTTGTTCTCAGTCATGCTACTTTAGGGACAACGTAGAGTGGAGATGGAGGCTGGAGTTTTCTGTATACAACAGTATGATGGCTCTGCCTCCCTCAGGCTGGTCTGAATGTCTCTGGGAGCTAAGAATATGTTAAAATGGTGATAAAGAATCGATAGCAGCTTCATAATGGTTGAGTTTATTAGACTTCAAGAGAGACTTTGAGTAGTGACAGGACACCTGACCCCTCCTGTGCCCAGGCCGTAGGGTTGAATTGGAGATAAGAGTAGAGGGCCAAAATGGGGCTGGTTTCAGCCAAGATGACATTTATTGCTAAAAAGTTATTTTTTTAATATCCTTATTTTCCATGAGGAAATTGAGGTCCAGGAAATTTAAATGACCTGCTCACAGTCACATGACGAGTTGATGTATACTGTCCCAATTGCTCTTCTTTAGTTGATTACATGTAGTGCCGAAGATGTTTTCAAATCTAGGTTGGCCAGAGTATAGGCAGATTTCAGTGTTTATGGAACACGCTTGGAAGCGTGACTTCCATAGTAGGTTGGTAAGATGTGGGAGCAACCATATAATTAATTGTTTCAACTGGAACCATTTTGAGAGTAAAAACAAGTGTTGTTAATAATTATGCCTAAGAATCTCAGGCATAATATCTGAGAATGTCTCTCTAAATAGAGAAGTGGAAAAGAGGAAACTATGCTAATCCATGCAACCAGCAAGGCCTGAAGAATAGGTATCTATGTGATCAGGTCTTTGTCAGCAATATATGCTAATGTTCTGAGCCTCTGGTTGCTGAAATCTAGAAGACAGACTCATTTAAAACACAAAGCCTTGGCCTGGTTCTTTATATAATTAGGAGATTATTGTTCTCTTTGATGAGAAAGGAGAACCATTTATCTCTCAAATGATAGATCACTAGTCTGTTGGACAGCTTTCAGAAACACTCATGTCTTCTCAAATTATGGGGTCAAGTTTTTTAGTCTAGCACCTCATGTGAGAAACAAAGAGGCTATGGTATCAATTCCATGAATGATTTTGCTCTGTTCTCTTTTATTTCAGAAAAAAATAAGTACAAATAATGAAAGTCCTTTTATAATGCAGATCAATTTTCTCATTTATCTCACTTGTGAACAGGAGACCAAATTACATAATCCATCCCCAGATCATTGGCCATTAATGTCTATGTCGTGGCACCACTGTTGAAGTCTTGTGTTAATTGAACTCCAACCCTAAATTGTAGAAAATAAGGCTGGGTTCTAAGCTTTTATCTCTTTTTTTCCCATATATATTTAAATTAACTTGTTACCATTATGCAAAAGAATAAGATCTATGCCTTCCAGATAGAGCGAAAAGGAAGACAAATTTCTATTGACGGCTGGTTTTATTTTTTCAAAACAGAAGCAAATGAACCTACTGATTAATGACTTCCAGAAAGAGCAATATGGCTAAAGAACCCGCAAACTTAAATGTCTCAATTGTTAAACAGTCTTCCTCAATTAGTTGAAATAAGAAACAGCTCCATCAAATAGATCATTTATTCATTCATTTCGTCTTTTCTTCCATCGGTAACCCTTGAGTTCCTTTGGTCTGACTGACTAGATAGTAGGTCCTAGGTTAATTTATCACGTTAATTTTTGGTATTTTATATACATATATTAATCTACCTGCCTAAACTATCAAAGAAAAATATTACAGAAAATGAGATATTTTCCAGAAGACTTAGTGAAGTTTCTTCATAATCAATGAAATCAATTGTTAACACTTATTTTTAATATTTTTTTCATGTCAAAATCATATTTTCCATGTTGGCCCAGAATTCTGCAGCATCAATCAAGTACCTGTCATGTAGTCATGGATAGATTTAAAGGTCTTCTTTTGGAAAAACATTAGCCTAACTGCCAGGCACCCTCATAGCTTGCGCAATCATTCAAGAGTAATGACTTTCTGGCCAGCTCTAAATGACAACTCTTCTTCCTTCATTCCTACTTTTTAAAGTGGCTGACTAAATCTCCCTGCAGTCAATAATAGTGTCTCTATACTTTCCAGCAACAGAAAAGGCTCTTTGACATTTTCCAAATTTTCCCTTGCTACATCTGATATTCGAAAGAAACAATCCAAAGGACATTACCTAGTTCTTCTTCTGGGTTCTCTCCCTGTGTAGAGCTTCTCAGCTACAGCATCTACGTACACTTTCATGATCTCTGGGAAACTCTCGGAATTATATAACCTGGAAGGCATTCCATGACCTCATTGTTAATGATCTTATTTAATGAAACATGCTATATACAGCAGGAATTTAATGTTTAAATACAAAATTATATTTATATACAATTTTATATCCTCTGTGTAATAAAAAGAATCATATTTCTGTCATTTACTTTTCTACTTAAGCAAAGGACGTTACTCCCTCCTAATCCTTCCAAGTCTAACGTGAAGTCAGGCTGTTTCATACCTGACACCACTAGGAAAATGCCAAAAGAAGGAAATCATGGAGAAGCCACAGATTCAGGATTTTTTAGTTTGTGATACTATGTGGATAAAATGTAGTTTTTCCTGAGTCTTTCCATTCTTTCCATTCTTTCCATTCCTAGTTTGGGGGAAGTATGAGCTATTGTTGGACTACTTTTTGTGTCTTAACTCCTAAAAAATCCAAGAAGAGGATTCTATAAAGTTGTCATCTGTTATTAACTCTACTGTAAATAGAGGATCAAGTAAAGTTTAAGATAACTTCACAATCAAGGTTTGGAGTTTTTGAGAGGTAATACTTTCTATTTCCTTTTATGAGAAAACACGTTTTCTCATGTATGTACTAAGAAATTAAATTGTCAATACATTTTGAACCTCATTAATAGATATAGTAAATAATTCTATTTAGTACATGTTCATCACTTAAATATTAAACACAGACTAAACAATTTAATATTTAAGAGGGATCATGGAAATGGAAGGAAAAAGTACCATTTTGGAAAAAAGCTCATGTTGCAAGTAATTTGATATTAATACAGTTAGAGCTGAATTTTGCCAATGATTTACCTTCTTTTCTAAATTAAACAGTATTAAGATTATACCCATAATAATGTCCCCTTAATTTGCATCCAGATGTATTCTCTTGAATGGAAGACAAAGAGAGGAAAGGGATGCAGAAGGAATTAACTATCTATAACAGTGGAAATTTCGTGGCAATATGTTACACTTGTAAGCATATATGTATTTCTGTTTTGGTGGAACCACAGAATTAAATCATTAAAAATAAATTTCTTATATAATTTTACATAATCTTTCCAATAAAATGTCATCACTGAGTTACAATTTAATTTTCTATCTTCAGGCTTTGTATAGGATCACTACATAGAAGTTTTCTAGAACACTTTCACAATTTTGTGAAACTGTAGTTGAAGACATTGGGTCCCATTGTTTAATTAATTTTTGAATTCAGGTTAACATTTTTTATATTTAACCAGAAACTTCCTTCTATTAGACAAAGTACAATATAGCCCAATATATTTTTATTTTTGTCAAAGCTACGAAAAAACTCTAAATTAGAGTCATTGCCCAGCTGTAGCAATTCATTTAGTTCAAGTACCTGGTGACTCCTATTTCTCTTTTAATAGTTGACCATATAGTTTTAAATATCATGATTTATATTAATCGCACTGGAATGAAAAAAGGTATATGCAATAGAGTAGGCATTTATATTTATAAATTCTGTTTTGTTGCTCTTTAAAAAAATTCTCATTATCCAAGAGTCACATGTTTTTGTTTTGTTTTTGACAGCATGAGCATTATTTACAAAGGCTGAAATATAACTTCATTGATATTTTAAATAGGTATCATTAAAAATAGAAAGTTTGTAAAAATATATACACACATTTCTCTGACACAACAACTATTACAGGTGATCATAAAAATAACTTCTAATCCTTTGCCAATTTGGCAGTGATCAGGAGTAAATATTAATTGCTTTGTTAATGAGTTTATTTTCATGTCTTTATCAATATGATCTTCCTGGCTATTGGTCTTAAAAATAATTATGAGTATAGATTTTGTTCAATACTTCAGAGTTCACCTTGGTAAATTAATACATTCTTTCCTTTACCATGTCTTGATGGAAAAATGAATATATTTACATGAAGTAAGTAGCATATTGCCTGGGGAGAGATGAGCCTTGGCTGAAAAGATGGAATTAGTTTTATGTGACAGCAGCTGTTCTGCAATATGTGTAGCAATTTAACTAATTTTGATTCTTGGAATAAATATGCTCACATTTCCTCCTGATTTCCAACTAAAGTCATGCTTAGGGAGGGACTATAGTTCCAAAGCATACTTACTTCATCAATACCTAAAAAATGTATGTGACTTTATGGTTTACAATGAAAATAGATAGGCAGGCAGCCAAAAATTTTGTCAACTTTTGCATCAGTTAGTATTAAATTTGGCTACACAGACAGCCATAATAAAAGAAAATACACACACACACACATAAACTCTCACACACAATAACACTGTCAAAGTAAGTAGAAGGATAATTCTCTCTTACCCTAAAAGAAGATCTGAAATTGGCTGTCTATGGTCATGATCCAAGGATAGGGGATGAAGACAGGGATTTAAGTGTAATAAAGCTTGTCCTCTATTCAGTCTCTTATATGTTAGGTTAAATCCTAGGGAGAGAGAGCAGCAATAAAAATTCAGGTTAAGAAGAACAATAATGACAATTTATATTACAAAAACCTTTCTTAAAAACTGGGATCCCACGACAGCCCTGTTTTGTGAATTTGTATCACAAGTAGGGGTAGAAGGCATTTGTCTCGCCTCCATATGGTGCATTTTCAGTTAGAGGCCAACACATCTTGGTAACAGGAAGAAGATATCACACTAACTAGGGTCAAAAATTGCACTCAATAAGGTCAAGTCAATGTTGGAGAGGAAGAAATGACAGTTTCTTACTACTCAGTGGTCAGGATCAGGGTAGGAAGCAACTACATGGACACCCCAGGCAGTTTCATAATTTGGCATCTTTTCCAAGTGATACATTGTGATATCAATTCTTAGGGGAGATGATCCCAGCTACGTGGGGAAAGGACTGCAAACGAGAGTTCAGTCAGGTGTAATTCTTCATGTTAACCTAACCCAGTCTCCTTAGAAGCTGGTCTATTGACCAAACTACCTGTTGTTACCATAGCATGGCTCTTGGTGGGGGAGAGTGTCTCATCTTCTTTTATTCCTCTTTTCCTTATACCTGAAACAATTCATGAAAATACATCTACCAACCACATGCCATATTCCTCCTGAAAGAATTTCTGAGTAATACTGTTTTCTTTGTCTTGATACAGTTCCTGTGACGTTTACAGGAATCTGGAGAAGTCCACCCACAGGAGCTGTGGCATTTGGTTGAAGAATGCAGTCATTTTTAGGCTGTGTCCTGGTAGGGTAGAAGCAATTTCTGTCTCTCTTCCCTCCTTCTGATCTTTTGCTGGTGATGCTCACTGGCCAAACCCAACCAGACTGCCCAGGGGTTGAATTGATGCAGTCTGCAGAGGTCAGCCTCTTTAGGGCACAGAGCAGGGAAGGGGAGGGTAGAGAATAGATCTGAATCAGGTAAATGGAGAAGATCCAGTATAATCAATGATGAACACATTTTAAAAATGACTGAAACAGTGTGTACACAGAGTCTAACAATTATGGATAGTTACATATACCTGAATCTTAAGTGTACGGCATGATTAAAGTCATCCCTCTTGTCTATACATATCACAGATGTATTTCATACCATTTCTTAATTCATCTTTTAAAAAGAACTATACTCTTTATACAAGTTTCTTAAAGGAATTATTACCACATCAAAAACACGATAGTATGTTCACTAAAGGCTGTAATTAATTTTGGACAACTTACAGACTTTGAAACGCCTCATTGAAATGCCAAAATTTCTGACACTTTCTGGAAGGGAATTTAACCAACAGGCAAGACAAGAATGTTATTGTGGATTAATAGGTGTCCATGTAATGTGATTGACCAGCATCAGAAAAGTGCCTCTCCACTGGACCCTGAGATGGTACATCAAATAATTAGAAATTCCTTTATCTGACTTAGTGGTTTGTTGTTTCTTCTTTTTTCTTGTAAAATGCAAATGCCTTGAGAGTTAGGACATCATTCATTCATTTAATTCTTCTTTCATTAAACATTTACTGTTACTATTTCCTAGTAGTTGGTTAAGCTTTGGAGTAACAAACATAAACAAAGCAGTTCTTGTCCTCGAGGTGCTCAGAACCTAGTGGAGATGAAACAAAGTAGCCAAGGACTCC
This sequence comes from Pteropus medius, assembly GCF_902729225.1. Classification (NCBI taxonomy): domain Eukaryota; kingdom Metazoa; phylum Chordata; class Mammalia; order Chiroptera; family Pteropodidae; genus Pteropus; species Pteropus medius. Next base: position 2,525,966 of record NW_024340695.1, on the reverse strand, counting down.
AGAACTGGTTGGTATATACTATGGTAGAGGTATCATGAAATATTTTGGGGGAATATCTAACTCTTTCTTGGAGGATAGAAGAAGGGAAGGAGGGTGGTGAGGATAGAGAAAAACTCTTCACAACTGAAATAATAGCTGAACTGAAGATAAATGAGAGTGAACCAGATGGAAAAAATAGAGGTGAAAGTAGAAATTAGACTTTGCAGGGAAAAAAATGAGTCCTTCATCAGATTATATCCAGAAGATATGAAACTGGAAGAGTACTCCTTGAATGCTATTCTAAGAAGTCAATTAAGGATTAAGTGGAGGAGTGGCCATTTAATATTTGATCCACAGAAAAATCATCCTTGAGACAGTGCAGAGGATTGGATGGAGGCAAGACTAGAGAGTGAGTCAATTAAGAGGGCCTTGCAATGATTTGAGCAAGAGATGAGAAAGTGCGAACTAATGAGGTGTCAGTGAGAGTAAAGAGGATGGAGGGATTCTAAAAATACTTAAGAGGTGAGCTAAACAGAGCATGACTTTGTAACCAGTTCACTGTGGTGAAGATAGGAGAGAGTATGAATAATTGAGAAAGAAAGATTAGAATGATACTCATGTTTTTGTCTTAGGTGACTGGGTAGAGGCTATAGCATCAAATATTAGCAGAGGCTTTGCATGTCTGCAAAGGAAAATAATTGTGTTTTGTTTTAAACATCTTGAGATGGAGCCTGGGAGAGAGGTCAGAGGGTGTCAGAGCATGGGTAGTAATTAAAGTAGTGGGTCCGCAGGTGCTCTCTTCCATGGGATAAGCAGAGAAGAGGTTTAAATATTAGTCTTATAGGAAGCACCTGTATTTGAGGGACGTGCGAAGAAAGAGGATTACATAGATGAGAACCAGAGCTAACTGAGATCCTGGAGAAAAGAGTTTTTAAGAGAAATGTGGTCTATAATAACAAATGCTACAGAGAGTGGGTGTATTAATTAGGATACATTTGGCTGCAAGTAACTAAATAAAAGTGACTTATTTATACCATTACAAATGACTTATCAAGAAGTTTGGTTGGCGGTCTCTGGATGGGTTTTGTGACCTCTCAATGTCATGGAAGACCCAAGCACTTTCCATCCTTTTGCTCTGCCACCTTCAGTGTGTCAAAAAGGTTTCCCTCAGGATTACAGGCTGGACATGCCAAGCAACTGAGATCATCCCAAGTAGAAAGTTAGGGGAGTGGATACAATAGGCTTTCTCTTTGTGAACTTCATTCTCTTTCAAGGAGAAAAATCTTCCCCAGAAGACCTATCAGACTTCCTCTTATGTCTCATTGACCAAGGCTCATTCCCACTTCTAGAATGATTATTGGCAAAGTGATTGGGGTTACCATGACTGGTTTAGGTCAATCATGGCTCATCTCTGAGGACTGGGAAAATAAAAAGGGAGTTCTCTTAGCAAGAAGGCTGGGAAAATAGTAATTTTTCATGTCTTTCTCCTACGGGAGTTTAGAAAGAATGAGACTGAGGCGTGTCCCTTGAATTCAGCAGTTAGGAACTTATCGGTGGTTTCAGTAAAATACATTTCCGTGAAGGCTGTTAAGGATGGGCCCTGGAGCCAGATGACAATGTGTCAAAGAGTCAAAGAGTGTAAAGCAGGCCCTAGACTACTTTTCAACTAAATGTAAATATGTTTGTCTAATCTTTTTCTGAAAACATGTCTTGATGAATGGAGAGATGGCAAGCATTAACTAAGGGTTCAGGGGATAAGAAACTAAGAAATAAGTTGGAATATAGAAGATAAACTTTGCCCAATTCGTCATTGGAAAAGAATTTCTCTTTGGCAAGGAAGATGGTTTCTTCAAATTTCTCCAAATTTGAATTTCTCCTCATGACTAGGCTCAGCCACAGACTAATTTTTGGAAATGTGAGTCAGCAACAAGAGAAGTTTTTTTGAACTCCAAATAAATCCTCACTATTCCACAGCTGTGTACAACCAGGGGGTGGTGGGGTGAGGGGATGTGATTAAAAGGTTTCTACAAAGGAGTGAAATTAAATTAGCTAGGAGGAGATTCAATTTTGAACTCCTTCCAAGATTTCTAATAGTGAGATTATATACTTTATTAAAAGTATAAGGATAAGGCAGAGGGTAGAGTGATACAACTAATTGAATAAGAACAGATTTTTCTACTAAAGTCAGGCACTGTATTTTTCTCTCTGGCACCTAGGAATAGTTTGTGTGTGCCTGTTCAGCCTCAAAATGCATCTTTTCCTCTGTCTGCCCATCACTAAGTAGAATGGTACGTAGCTGCCTCTTCATATCAATCAGCTGGAGAACTGACCTAATCAACCGATCTTTTTGGCTGACGAGTCTCTTTTTTGTCTCTTTTGTTTGGTTTTAATAGACTTTATTTTTAAGAGCAGTTTTAGGCTCACAGCAATACTGAGCAGAAGATGCAGAGATTTCCCATATATTCTGTGTCCCGACACATACACAGCTTCCATAATCATCAACATCCCCAACCAAAGTGGTACATTTGTTATAGTTGATGAACCTGCATTAACACATGATCACCCAAAGTCCATAGTTTACATTAGAGTTTACTTCTTTTTTTTTTTTAGAGTTTACTCTTGATGTGTATTTTATGGGTTTGGACAAATGTGTACTGACATATATCTATCTTTATAGTATCATACAGGGCAATTTCTGCTCTAAAAATTCTCTGTGCTCCCATTCATTCCTCCTCTGACCCCATCCCTGGCAACCACTGATCTTTTTACTATCTATAGTTTTGCCTTTTCTAAAATGTCATATAGGCGAAATCATATAGTATGGAACTTTTCAGATTGGCTTCTTCCATTTACTAAAATGCATTTAGGGTTCCTCCATGTCTTTTTATGGCTGTATAGCCCATTTCTTTTTAGCACCAAATAATATTCCATTGTCTGGATGTACTACAGTTTATTCATTCACCCACTGAAGCAGACATAAACATAATTAGCCAATCTTCTTGGTTGATGAGTTGTCTCTTATGCAGCTCTGGTCACTAGAGTCTTAGCTTTTGAGCTTAAGAAAATGTAAAGAAGCAGGAGAAAGGTTGTGGCTTGTAGATAAATATACTGATCAGAGTAAACAGAAGACAACAGATGACCTCATTTCCTGGTTCTACAGCACTATCTCTACACTGCACTTTAAAGAGTCTTAAGTACAGAGAAGTTAAATATAGGATAATTCAGTCAGACTCTAACTGGCTGGTGCCTTTTTGAGCTGCTTTGACCATTTTGGAACATAATTTACTTCAGGTTTTAACAATTCAGAAGTATAGTGTATCAGAGATGAAGGAATCTAAGCAATCATCTGATTAATATGAGATAACGGAGACCTAGCAATCTCTGTCAGATATAAAACAAAACCAGAACCCGGGTGTCCTGACTTTCACAATATCTTATTTAATTAAGATAAAACCCTAAGGAAATACTAAAATCTAAATCATTGTCAAGCTTACTTTAATTTCAGGCACTTTAAATAGCTTAAAACCCATGTTGACCTTGCAGCTCTTATTCTGGGCAAAGACAAGCAGCCAGAGCAGAAAAGCTTTATTCGTGTGGAATTGTTAAAGGAAGGTTAAGCTGCTATTTACATATTTATCCAATCCCTTGAATTTTTTCTTAATTGAAAGTTAAAGAGTGCTCCATCTAGGTCTTATAATTATTCTTCCTTGCAAGAACAGGCCAAAAGCTAGGCATTGTATCAGTCAGGGTTCTTAGCTTTAAACAACAGATACCAAACTCTGGCTAATTTAAGCAGAAAATTTCATAAAAGGCTAATAGATAGTTCCCAAACTTTACAGAAGGAATAAAACTTTGATTTAGAGAATACACATCGGAAACAATGCTGAACATCATCATGTCACGGAACTAGTTCTATGAGCACACCCTGCTGTTACAGCTGGGTGGTAGATGCTGCTGATAGCATTCCCAGAATCATCGGAATTGGATCTGAATGTTTTTATTTTCCCTGCTGATTCTGGAAATTGGATGTACCCGCCATTTCTACCACCACCCATTGCCAGAAAGGATTTGGTTCATTCCCTTCTTTGTATCTCTAGTTTCCAACTTAGTGTCTGGGCCACTGTACCTTACTGGCAGAACCCTGGTCATGTGCCAGTGTTTTAGCAGCCAAAGCAAGTATTCTGGGATATTCAGTTTCTACAATGCGAGGTTAACTCTTCTTCACAAGGTGAGTAGTTCGGAAGCTGGGCAGCCTAAAGAAGTAGAAATGTTAGCTATAGTGACCTATCACAGCAATTTTAATATTTTTACTATTATTTATTGTTTTGAGTAAGTAACATATTTATATATTGCCAAATTCAAAAGATAAGAAAAGATACATGGTAAAAAAAAATAAGTCTTCTTCTCCCCTGGCTCCCAAGTCATCCACTTGGCCTCCCTTGCATGGTAGATTGTTAACTGTCACCAATATTCACTTCCACTCTGGAGGATTATATTCTTCCATCCTTTGAAGTCAGGTTAGGCTATGTGATTTACACAAGTCAATGAAACATAAGCCTAAGTGGCCACATCACTTTAGGTAGAAGCTTTAAAAGCCAGCTTATGTTTTACCTTATTGTTTTCCCTTATACCACGTTGACTGGTAATGTTTCAGGTGGTGCTAGCCTGGATTACAGAGTATACTAGATATTTTGTGTTTGCCCCTATAGATTTCACCCTGTCCATGATGCTCTATGCCCTGGGACTCTGCCTTTTATGGACTGTAGCAACAGTTGCCTTTGTCCTCTGTCTTCTGGACAGGTTCAGCAGTAAGAGATATACTTATCAGAGATCAGAGGTCAGAAGCAGGGTGATGTTGAGATATTTATTCTCTTGCTCCCATCTTTTCAGGTCTCCATAGACTAGTTGCATTTCACAATAGAGATCTCCAGTTCCTGCTGGGTGGCACCTACTCTCTTTGGGTTCTAGTAGTTGCTATAGCTGGCTCTGGGGTAAAGCACTATCTTTTGTTGATTTCCTTCAACCTTATCTTCATGTTTGTAAATAGTCCTTTCATTAATCTCTTCTTAATTAATTATTCAAGTATGTTATCTGTTTTCCACCGGAATTCTGACTAATATATGATGTGAAGGACAACTATGAGCAGAAGACACTTTCTCCAACCAGTATTGGTCATATAACATGAACATTGAGATTTCTGAGTCATTTGTAATTACAGCACAACCTTGCATATTCTGACTAATACCATCTGTTTCTAGTTTCTCATAATGCAGTTATATTTTAACGAGAAATTGGTGTCTCAATCTGTATGGAGGTTAATAAAAATATACATTCTAAGGTTCTATTCCAGAAGAGTCTAATTCAGAAAGTCTTAGGTGGTGCCCAGGCTTTGTATTTTTAATATCTCTAAATCATTGTTTTTGAGGATTTTCAATGTTAAGAATTTCTCTCATATTGGCATATTTTTTCAGGTATGTTTTTATAACTTGGAGTGTATATGGAGTTTATTAGTCGGGGTTCTCCAGAGAAACAGAACCAGTTTCTGTGTGTGTGTGTGTGTGTGTGTGTGTGCGTGTGTGTGTGTCGCGTCTGCCAGCATACCCATGTAATAGCATGTGCGTGTGGAGAGAGAGAGAGAGAGAGAGAGAGAGAGAGAGAGAGAGATTCATTTTAAGTTATTGGCTCATGTAATTATGAAGGCTGAAAAACCAAAGTCTGAAGTTTAAGTCTGAAGGCTTGGCGGAGGTCAGTCTTATGTTTTATTCAGGCCTTCAGTTGATGGGAGGGGACCCACCCACATTATGGAGTACTATCTTCTTTACTCAAAGCACACCAATTTAAATGTTAATCTCATCTCAAAACACAGAAACATCCAGAGTAATGTTTGATCTGGCACCATGGCCCAGCCAAGTTGACACATAGAATTTACCATTGCAGGGGCTTTTTTTGACACATGGATAGAGCTAAATGCAAAAGACTGAAGGAAATAGTAACCTGATTCCCTTGGCAGAAATATTTAAAATTTTTGGATACATGTCAGTATTTATATTTGTCAGTGTCAGTCAGATTAGACACTGGCTAGAGTTCAGGTAAAATTTCTAGATTTGTTATGTGAACATAATTTCCCTTATAATCTGTACAGAACCATTCTAACCATGTAGCTCTAAGTATGAGATTTAGTATCAGACAGACCTAGCTTTGAACACTGGCTCCACCATTTGCTTGCTGTGTGGATTTGGACAAGCTTCTTAAACTCTTTTTGGTTTGGTTTTCTCTTCTGTAAAATCTTTGATTTGAGGGTTAATTAGAAAAGGTATATAAAGCATTTAGTATCTGAAACATAATAGATACATAGTATGTCTGTTGTTAATATGTAATCTTCAAAGAAGAGTGAGTGCGAAATTGTATTTCAATTCATAATCATATGAAAAGAGATAAATCACTGTGAAATTTTTTAAGTATTTTTTTCTTCGAAAAATTGAGAACTTGTGGCAATGTCACTCATCACTTCCAGACTTTTATCTGACATGCATGCACCGTGAGAGGATTTCAAAAAGTGAAGCAGAGAAAGGGGGCTTGGCTAGGTGGGTGGCAGAACAGCTCAGATGTCTTTGCATTCGCAAACCTCATGTCTGGGAACAGTTTCAGATTTGGGATAGTTGCATGGCTGTATTGGCAAAGTACCCTTTAACTAAATACAAATGATTCATTCCTAAGTTTAATGAGATAAATGAAAAAGGAAGTGTGAGTCCAGAGTTGGCAGGAAAATCTATGTACATTGTCTTTTGCCTTTCAGCAAGGAAGGCTGTGATGCATAATACAAATCTAGGCCTCTACTTGTTCGCAGGGCAGAGAAAACTGATGCTGTTGAACCTGGAACACATTCAGTTTAAGACAAGAAAGTGTCAGGAAAGAGATGAGCAGCAATCTAGTAGCTTTTACAGGTGGAGGTAACCAGAGCTAACATGTGCTCCCCTGGATCATGTTCTTGACCTTTGCCTCACCATTTTAGTTACTAGCGGTATATATTATGGGGGCTACTGACATTCTGAGATCATTAATCTGTGATCATCACAAACCATATCTTTGTTAAACTGATTTAATCCCAGGCTGTTTAAAAGACAATGGATCCAAATCGGCAGTCTTGAAACTTTTGGGGTAAAATTCCATAGCTTCCTACAAGGCTCTGCTACCATTTGTAGAAAAACTTTTGGATAAACCAGCAAATACATGTTTCCCCCTTTGTGTAATGCTCTTAACTCTTTCTTTACTCATCAAAATTTTCTTTATTCTGTCAATTACCTAGGTCCTAGGATATTGGCATCAAAGGTTCTGGTAAGAGCTACTTTGGACCTTTTGAGTGTCTGGTCATCTTCTAAATGCATCCACAAAAACTGATAGAATTTTCCAGAAACACTCCCTGTATGTTTTGTCCAAAAGTAAAAACACAAAACAACGATCCTGTGAACTTAGTGCTAGAGAATGTCAGTTGGGGGTAAATATTTCATAACTATACAATATCCTATCATACTTTCAGAAGGTAATTGATTATATTTTTGAGAGAAACCTCTCTCTAGGCACATCAATACTTTAAGTTTGCTCTTATTGTTTTCAGGGGTCTTTCTTCCTCTGTTTCTTCCTTTCCTCCACTACCCATTCCTTCAGCAAAGATAATGTGGTACAGAAAAAAGGAAGAGCTGGTGGACAAATTGGGAAGAAAATCAGTAGGACCTAGCCTTCCTTAGTCACATGGTCTAACATTTGCACTCTGCAATTATGATGAAGTTTAGAGACACAATAGAGTAGAACTACATTATCTTTAAGTCTCTCCAGTTTTATAATTCTATGAACCCCATGAAGTTTGTAAATAAGGATGTTCTTCTTCAAAAGAGGAAATGCTAGGCTTACATAAGATGCTGCTTTTATTCCAGGTTGAAAGCTATTCCTTAGTGGGGGGATAATTTTATCCCTGTTTTTGAAGAATTGAGTATTTATTGACAATTTATAAATAAATACTATTAAAACTATTAGTTATCTTCTTTTTTCATTTTTTTTATTGTGGTTAAAAAAACCCACATAACATAAAATTTGCCCCGTAACCATTTTTAAGTCTACAATTCCATAGTGTTAAGTATATTCACATTGTTGTTGAATAAATCTCCAGAACTTTTACATCTTGCAAAACTATAATTCTATACTCATTAGATGACAACTTTCCTTTCCCCCTCCTCCCAGTAGTCATCATTTTACTTTCTGTTTCTATGAATTTAACTTATTTAGATATCTCGTTTAAGTGGAATCACACAGTGTGTGTGTGGGGGGGCGGTTATTTCACTTCAAGTTTCATCTATGCTATAACGTGTGACAGGATTTCCTTCTTTTTTAAGGCTGAATAATACTACTTTGCACGTATACATATATCTCATTTTGTTTATCCATTCATTCATCAGTTGACATATGGTTTGCTTCTATCTCTAGGTTACTGTGATATCCCTGTGTTTTAAATATTGAAATTTAATTTAACTCTGACCTTCTGATTCCCTTTGGTGGGTTTAATAAACACAATATCATCTGTAAGGCACATCTAACCTTCAGGGAGAATGTGAAACAGGAGAAGAGAGTTGAAGGCAAAATCCTAGGGAATCTAATTCCTTTGAGATGCCAGCAGATGAAGGAGGAGGAGGCTGAGAAGGAAGGATTAGTGGGAAAAGAAGAATCCTAGAGGTTGGGTGTGTTTCCAAGGAGAAGTAGACAAATGGCAGAGACGGCAGTGAAGCCAAGTAAAATAACAATGAAAGGGTGTTAGCAATAACAAAGCTGTTAGGATTGTTTGCAATTTCAGAAGGGGATAGAAGCTTAACTAAAGTGGGTGGAGGAGTGAATGCGAGGTGAAAAAGTAGAGAAATCTGTTAAATACCACTTAAGAAACTTAGGTATGAACTAGAGGAAAGAGATTAGGTAGTGGCCAGAGAAGGATGTAGTGTTTTTTTTTGTTTTGTTTTGTTATTGTTGTTTCTTAAGCTAAGAGAGACTTGAAAATATTTAAATGTTGGTTTCAGTTTAACTGGTTGTTATATAAAGAACTATTCCAAAACTGAATGGCTTAAAACAACCATTTTATTTTGCCTCATGATTTTGTGGGTTAAGAATCGAAAAAGGGCTCGGCTGGGTGGTTTGCTTTGACACACATGGTGTCAGTGATGGAGAATGGGACTATAGGATCCACTTTCAAGATGACTGTTTCACCCACATGTGTGATGCCTGATTGTTTCTTGGCATCTCTTTCTCTCCTTCAGGGCCTCTCAGTGTGGGTAGGGCTTCTCACAGAATGGTAGTCTCAGGATAATAACATTCATTACACAGCAACTCACTTTCAAGAGCAGTTACTCCAAGATACTCAGATGGAAGCAACAAGGTTTCTTTTGACCTGGACTTGCAAGTCAAAGAAGGTCACTTCCACTGCTGTCTATTGGCCATACGAATTATTATGGCACCCATGTTTTCAAGAGGAGTGAAGGAGTAGAGTAGACTCTACCTCTTGATGGGGGCTGGCATGAGCCCACAAGGAGGGAAGGACTTGATAGCAGTTGTCTTGGAAACAAGTAGAGAAAAAAGGTTTGAAGTCTGAAGGTATCTGAAGTTGTAGGAGTAGATGAGACTTTTGAGATTTGAAACCGAAGATGGATACACTGAAAAGTCTGGCAAGAGGAGGAAGTTGTTTTTTTTTTTTTATGACAGTATAATCCTTTATAAACCACAAACTCGAAGGTAACTCGAAGACATTTTTCAGTATGCAGCAATGTCAGAGTTCTACCTACTTTTTTCAAGCACCTGGCACTCTCTGAGAGGAAGTTCAGGTACTTAGGGGTCCCTTTGCCAAACCAAAGTGTACTTCAGAGGGTCACAGGTAAATACACCAAATGGTCTACTGCCATAGGTTAATCTTCTGGACTGCCTCATCTCAAGTGCCTGCTGAGGAAGTCTCTGTGGTCAAAGGCCTCCCTTGCTATCCTTATCCACTCGCCTTTGCAAGTGATCAGCCTTAACACTTCTAATAAAACTATTGTTCTGTCTCTTTGAGAGGAATTGCAGTGAATAATCCCTGGAGTTAAGCTAACCTACTCCATCTACTCGCTATTTGATCTGGGGGTAAATTATTTCACCTTCCGGAGCATCAGTTTTCCCGTGAGTAAAATAGGCACCTCAATCACCTCAAAGGTTGATCATGAGAATAAAATAACATCATTCATATAAAGAAGCACTTAGTAAGCTCTCAATAAAGAATAGGTATTTCTATTATTAAAACCGTATATCTTCAGTTGAGCTCCTCAGTTTCATCTTTGGGTGGGAAGCAGAAGTTTGGATCATTAACATCCAAAAGCATTTGCTGGACAAGCTGGAAATCGTGACTCACTCTCTGCAAATGGTGCACTTTAAACAGGAGTGGAATTTTACCGTGTGTGCCACAGAAGCTTTACGAGCTTCTCCAAGGGCTAGTTTACAAGGAGAAAGTATCTTGGGCACTTACACAAGGTAATAAAGCTCACTGAATCAGAGGATTAAGAGAGGGACTTTGAGCATCTGTCTAGTTTGCTACTACCTAAGCCATACAGACATGTGAAAATCTGCTTTTGCGCAAACAGCTCCAGACTCTTACCAATTCTGTCTCCAACTCACTTGTCCCCCCACCCCCGCCCCTGGCAGCCTTTCTCTCCCTGGACCCAGTTCTGTTCCTGGCACTCAGACTGGCCTGAGTTAGAGCTCTGGGCCTCCTTCTTACCTAGGAGCAAAGTTGGAACAATGTTGTTCACCAATCTTTTGCCTTATTTTAAAATGAGATATGACAATAGATCACTTTGAATATCATTTTTATAAATACTATAAAAAAATATCTTTCTTGGGCCATTTCCAAGAATATAGGGCATTGTGCTGGTGAGCAATGATGCAGAACTGACTTGATCTCTTTGTTTTGGCTGCCAAAACCCATAGTTGGTTATTATAATCACCTAATCGGTTCCTCCAACTCTTCCGTGTCTTTCACACTAGTCAGCTTTCTGCAGCTGGAGTAATTTCTACACATGACACTCTGAGCACTTCCATAGCCAGCCATTACCCTCTGGAGTCCCGTCTAAACATAGCCTGACCTCAGAGCTTCCGCAGTGCCTGCTTTCATCTTCCGCCCTTGCTATGAAAGTACAGGGAATTTAGGTGGATCCTGGATGTCTTCCCTCCATCCTGTGCATTGCGAGGGGCCTCTTCCCTCCCTAGGAAGGGCTTCCTGGCCACTTCTTCCATCCTCACACTCTTTATTCTCCAGAATGCCTGACCTCTTTCCAGTTAACTCACACTCATAAAGATGCAGCTTCTGTGTATGCTCAGCTTTTGTTTTCTTGCTGGAAAAAAAAAAAAACAAAACAAAAAGGAGAAGCTCTTAATCAAAAGAGATTCTGCTCAGATTGTTAGGAAAGGGGAAATGATACAATGTGGGATGGAGGTGGGGAAGTGGGTAGGTAGCGAAGGATATAAGTAGCAGCAATGAGTTTGAGGCTGTCAGGACACCCCAGTCTTGCTGATGATAGGTGTTTGTTTCCGGGTAGGAAGAAACTTATAGGCAGGGCCCACGTCTGTTTTTCAAATTATTATTTTATTATAATTGCACAGATCACATAACTAACCGAGGTTTAAAAAATAGAGGTCAGAATTCGTATTTGAGCGGTCATTCTAACAATTGAAATGTTTTATTTTTATTTGTTTTAATTTGGGTTCCCCCTGTTCATAGTGTTTCTCAACCTTTTTTTTTTTTTTTAAATTATGCCCCTAAAAATTTTTTAGATATTTTTTTCTTAATCATCTCCTCCCACCCCATGGATTTTCAATACCACAGATATGTGTAAATTTGTGAGTGTACTATGTATATATCTGTACTTTATACATAAAAGGAGTAAGAATTTTTGCCCCCGCCCCCCAAGTAATCAAGTTTTACCCCTTGGGGGCTATATCGCCCCTGTTGAGAATATATGTATGCCTCAGAACAAAACAGAGATAGATAGGTAGTTTATTTAGATGAGGAAAATGGCTGGTAGGGGAGTGGAAAGTGAGACAGAGAAGGAAGGAAGGCGGTATAATATAGATTAGGGCAAGTTGCCACTGTGGGCAACTGGTATGTAATCTAACTGGGGTACTCTGGGAACCAGAGTGTTCAACAACACCTGAAACGCCCACCTCCAGGATGTTTTGCCTGACATGCCAGGTATATACCTAACTACTTTCATCAGTCGAAGCTGAAGTTTGCTCCCGGGATAGTAATTCCCCAGCAATGTTATTTTGTCCCTCTCTTGAGAAGAATGTACTGTGGAGGACAGATAATCCTCAGGCAGGTGCTGGCAGCAGTATAAGGTGCTTGTTCAGGGCACATAAAAAGATAAGTGCTGGGGGATAATGCAGACGAGGACACTGACATTTGCCGGATTTTTTTAGAAAGTAGACTTTATTTTTTAGAGTAGTTTTAGGTTTATAGCAAAGTTGATCAGAAAGTGCAGAGTTCCTATATACTCCCTGTTCCCACATATGCTCAACTTCCCCCGCCATCAACATACACCACCTGACTGGTTCATCTGTTACAAGTTATAAACCTGCACTCACACATGGGTACCCCCCAAAGTCCATAGTTTACATCATATAGTTCCATACTTTACATTAGATAGTTTCGCCTTTGGTGTTGTACGTTCTATGGGTTTTGACGAATGTGTAATGACATGTATCTACTATTCTAGTATCATACAGAATAGTTTTACTTCCCTAAAAATCCCCTGTGCTCTGCCTATTTATCCCTCTCCCCCTCCAAATTACTTTTTATGTTTCCTTCTAGTCCATGTTACCATGTTATACAATTTTTACATAGTTGTAACAACAGTGGGGATATAATTTTGTACTGTGCTTTTTTTTCAATTGAAGCACTTTTTCAGGTTGATATAGTTTTCATAATTATAACTTTTAAAGATTGCATAATTTTGCTTCATATGCATATACCATAATTCCCATAACCATTCCTCTATTCTTAAACATTTGGTTTATTCAATTTTTTTCTTGCTATTATAAATAAATTACTAGAAAAACAAAATGAGAAGTCTCATTAAAACACTGCAAAGTGTTAACAATGGTTGTATGTATAGATTTCAAGGCTTTTGTTGTTGTTCTGCCTATTTTTCTGTGGTTGCCTTTTATAACAGGAAAAATAACAGTTTTACATGTTAATTTGGCTAGGCCAAACCCAATTGTTCAATCAAACACTAATCTAGGTGTTGCTGTAATGGTATTTTATAGATGTAATTAACATTTACACTCAGTTTTATGTAAAGGAGATTATCCTCAATAGCCTAGGTGTATCTGATGCAATCAGCCAGTTGAAAGACCTTAAAAGCAGAACTAAGGTTTATGTGAAAAGAAATTCTGCCTTGGACTGCACCTTCAGCTCCTGCCTGAGCCAGCTTTATGGATCTTGGACTTGCCTAGCCAGCTCTCATGGTCACATAAGCCATTTCCTTGCAATAAACATATATTCCATCCTCTGCTCTTGGTGGAACTCTTAATAATCCAGTGACCTCTCGTTATCTCTTTCTTTCTCCCCCTCAAAAAGTCACTGCAAACAACATCTTAAGGCATATGTTTTTTTCTTCTTATTTTGTATATATTTTTTCTTCCCAGGATTGAGATTTCTGGTTGTGGCACAAACATATTTCATTGACATCCACACTCTTAATTACAAATCCCAAACAATTGGAATAGTGAACCCAGGAGCCAAATTAAAGGGTGATCCAAATGGGCATGCAATGAGGTGTCAATCTAAAATGGGTTCTGAAACATCTCTAAAAATGTAATAAGATGGAGAAAATTGTGTTCACCAGAAGCCCTCTCAGGAAAAGTATTGTGTGATTAAAAGGAATGATTTGGTAAATTGCTTGTGTTGGGGTAATGAGACTTTCAAAGAAAATGCTTAGAGAAAAAGCTGATGATCTTTAAACTGCCCTTAAAAAGTGGCAGTTCCAGTTAATTGTAGGATTTTTTTTTTTCCTGGCCAGAGTGTACCTATTTTGGGCCAGAACTGAACTGCAAGGAGACAAGCAAGGAGAGTCAAAGTTATGTTCCAGTGGTTAATTTATCCCTATGAAGCCCTTGGCCAAAATATTAATCTGCTTGAGTTGTTCACTTATCTAGTCCATTCCTTATGGACCTCAAATTGATACCTGAATTAAATTTATTAACTACATGTAGTGTACGTTTAGTGTCTTAGAACGATAGGGGGCAAATATTCTGACATTGTTAGTGTTTGGAGTAGAGAGGGATACATAGTGATAGGGATGTAAAGGTCTGAATCCCAGAAGGTCTCATGAAAGATGTGGGGTTTCAAGAGCTGTTTTACATATATCAAGCAGTGTATTTTGAGTGCCAGGCATTATATTAGGTGCTATGGGTGCAGAAGTGAGAGAGATGGTTACAGACCCACCTCCTCATGGAGTTTGGGGGAAAGACAGACAGTGATTGCATAGTGATTACATACATAATTATTTAGTTGTAAGCACAGTAACGGAAACACATGATGCCATGAGAACATAAACAGAATGAACAGATCTAGACAAGTCAGAATTGTCGAGGCAGCTTTGTGGAAGCAGAAAGTGTTTTGGTGGGACTTGTGGATGAAACTGACTTACCTAAGCTGTACCTGAGTCCCTGAATTACAGGAGAGAGAGAAACAGAGAGAGAGATGAGGGTGGAAAGGAAGAACAGAACGAAGACAGTTTGATGAAGTTGGTACTTGTGGCTATTCATCTTGATATTTAGAAAGACCATGTAATTACCTCTTAGCAAGGTAGCAGAAGGGAGATTCAGCAAATACAGTACAAATATTAGTAGCTTTTTGACACCTCAAATAGTTCTTGGTCCTTAGCAGGTGCTTATTAAAGACTAAGTGAGGGAAAAATTGCCCACGTGCTATACTATGTGCCACCACTATAAGAAGGTGTTTTACATAAACTTCTTACTTAATTTTCCCATGATAATTTCACTACCCCAATAGAAAAAGAAAGAAATCTCAGTCTAGAGATTTTAAAGAACTTGCTCAAAGTCGTAGAACCTACCATGAAACATAGGTGCTTGCTATAGCTACAACGAATATACTAACAGAACCGGTAAGGATCATTTTGGAAATCAGTAGAATTTGAATTGAATTCTTATACTGTTACTCATTCCTGGGTATATGGTGGAATTAATATTTATGTGCAGCTTACTGATGAGCTTTCCTTTCCTTTGATCCAAGAGCATTCAGAACAGAGTAAGCAATTAAAAATAAATGGTTGGATGAGACATTTTAAACTTGGCTTTCAGACTTTTGTTGACAAGCTTCCTTCTGTTTCTGTATTATTTCTAATTTTTTTTTGCCTTAATCATAACTCTTACTAGATGTTTCGAAAATGATTTTTTTGCCTATTAACTTCTTTTAAATGTAGTAAACTCTATGAAAATCCCTCTAATTAAAGAGAGCCTCAGGTTTTTGTCTTGCTAGATCTACTAAGATCTGGCCAAGGAGATTGGGGCAGTTAGTGTGTGAGATATGCTTTGCCAAGTTAGAAGAGATGCTCTGACATTTTAAGTAAGGCTGCTGCTCTGCATTTCTAGGACTCCTATTTTGTCTGCTGTACACAATTATTATGGGCTCCAAAACTCATCTTCAAAGTATTCCTCTGAACTAGGAATACCAGTAAGAGTTCTTAACTGCAAATAACACACTGACTGGTTAACTTAAGCAAAGAAGGAATTCACTAGAAGGATATGAGGGAGCTGAGAGAATCAACTGCAAGACCAGAGAAGCCGGCTTGACAAACAAGCAGAAAGCAAGGTATGCAAGAAGGCTAGACTTAATAGCCAAAATCACAGGACAGGAAGAGTCTAGTTAGACATCTCTCTGCTGGACAACAATACCACTCCTAGCACCATCATCATTCCCACAAGAATAGATTCCAAATGGTCATTGCTTTTTTGAGTTGTTTATTCAAGATTCAAATTCCAGGTGGAATTCTACTGTACTATGTGGGCCAAGCTTAGGTCAGGGGCCGGTGCTCTAGGTGCTGAGGCTAAGAGAGAGTAAGCACATGTGCTTTTGGGACTTGCACAGCAGGAAGCACTGTTAGGAATAAGGTGAAGCACAAAATTGAAGGAAGCTTTTGCTCCTAGGTCTCTAGTTTTTAAACAATTAACAATTTTCATGAGGAATAACTTTTAATTTGAAAGACATTCAAATTCAGTAAAATATTTCATGTATGAACTGAAATGTGCACATAAACAAAAATATTGCACCATGCAGATTGCAATCCATTTCATTGCATTAAATTTTAGACACAAGTGAAAACTCCTCATGGTCAAATACAATTGAAATAACTCACGGT
Organism: Pteropus medius; assembly: GCF_902729225.1. Classification (NCBI taxonomy): domain Eukaryota; kingdom Metazoa; phylum Chordata; class Mammalia; order Chiroptera; family Pteropodidae; genus Pteropus; species Pteropus medius. The sequence continues at coordinate 2,509,548 of NW_024340695.1, read as the reverse complement.
CTGCTTCTTCATCTAGACAGTTACCGTCCTATCACTGCTTATTTCAAATCTGTTTAAATGCAAGAAGGAATAATATCACAGGGATTAGAAACACAAAATGTGCCGAAGGGCGCTTGGAAGATTCCAGCCTGTCATAAACTTACTTTCAAAAGGAACACCTGTGGCTGAGTTCACCTGCGTCAGGGGCAACAACAATTGCAATTGTTTAGAGCTCATAGGGAGGAGTATTTTACCACTGACACTGTTTAAATTGTCAGCTTTGGTGATAATAAGTAGCAAACTGGCTTGTTGTCAGTTTTATTATTGTTTTTAAATTCTCACCAGCAGTGAACCCCCTTATTGCCTGTACCCTCTCTCTCCCATCACCCTGCCATTGTACGTCATTGAGTGACCCATTACACAGGAAGCTGGCAATACACATTGACTCCAGTGAGTAACACTGGGGTACAGTGGAGGGAAGACTTAATTTGTACCAGGCCCATATATTACCCATCTGGAGATAAAACAAGATGGCTTCTTAGGGGTGTCTTAGTTCTAGCCCTTCCTTATGCTGAAGCCCGGTGTCCTGGAACCAGCAGCAGATTGTGAGCCCAGGGCTGTAAGGCCCAGTTAGCTGCCCTGGGCTCAGCGCTGGCCAGCTGCCTCAGAGGTGAATGCCTCTGGCCATACTGGCAACAGGGGCAAAGGATTCATCGGTTTAGTTCACATTCATTGCTACTGTGAGAAAGACAAGAAAAAAATACACAGTCTGCCCATGATGTGTCCTCATCTCTGAAAGATGGGACACTACTGATTAAAAGCAGATTCCTGTCCTAAAAGCAAATCTTCCGCTAATTAGGCACGTTAGCTTTGTGCAAGGTCGGGTGTAAAATAACTTTCATTTCACTCATTTCAGAAGACAAGGCTGATGAGGGCAAGAGAATATGTCCCACATAACAAGAGCTATTGTTCGATTCTTCAGGAAGACATTCCCAGCGCAGGAGAGTGAGATATTCACAGCTGGACTCACTCTCCAAAGATAATTTTATAAATCATGTTTTTGTTTTTTTATCTTTTCAACTTCATTAGAAAATATATGAGTTGCCTAACCCTACCCTTAACCCCCAGACGAATAGACATAACGAATTCCCAGACGCATAGATTTGGCAATGACTGCTTCACCCCTGAAAGGGTGCTTTGCACTAAGCACTTCTGACACTAATGTTCATGCTTAAGCAAACACATTACTGAGAGAGAAGAATGGCTCTGTCAGCCTGCCCGGGCTGTTCAGCACCATGGGAGTTGCAGCTGCGCTGGGTCTCATTCGAACAGGCGTAGGGAGACTCAGTACCGTAGGCACACACAGGGATCCTCAGATTTGCACACTCTAACTTACACATCACACACAATCAGCATCAAACAGTTGACTTCAAAAAGTTCCTAAGGAGACAAAGAAAAATTTACTAGTTATTAATAAACCTGAAATACTTGCATGTCTGGATTCTCTGCCATCCTTTCTTTCTCTCTCTTTTTCTTTACATGAAAATATTCACATTTGTGGAAAGAGGCCTGTTGGAGAATCAAATGATCTCTAAAGAGAGCTATATTGGAACCATTTCTTAATCTTTTCCACTGTAGCTGGTTCCTTGGAGCGTCTGTGTTCACATTGGCATTTCTGTCTGGGGTTATGAATTATGCTGTCAAAAGGAGTTGCAAACTGGGTTTGTTACCTGGATACCCACAAATATGCTTGGTCTGTTTGTATAAATCTGAAAAACCTTCCTTGTCCTTAGGAAACCAGGCCATTCTGCATATTAGGAAGGAGACAGTGAATTGAAGCTTCCGTTGGTGCTTCGGGCTGTTAGGGGAACTGTGCCTGGATAAACAATGGTGGAAGGGAGCCCAGAAGTCTGTTCTTGACTGGGGAGGTTGTATTCCATTCACAAGGCAGTAGACTTCTCTGTGGCTGGAGATGCAGGTTGAGTGTGCCATCAGGCAGTTCTAAAGTCAAGCTTAAGACCATATTGTGTCTGCCCACAATCTGCCCAAATAGCCAACACTATTAAAAATCTCTCCCCCTTATGCACATTATGCCACAAAACAGTCCAGCTGTTGAAACATAGGCCAGAAGCAGGGACCAAAGGAGACAAGGGCAAAGCAGGCACTGGCAAGGTGAAAGAGTTCTGTGGCTAAAATCCTGGACCATCTGCACACTGAAAGAGCCCACCAGGAGATTTACTGAGAGATGATGATTCAGATTGTTCTTTCATCAGGTCAGACTCAAGCATTTACATCTGACAACGTCCCACATATGTCATTCTCACTCTTTTCATAGCCACTTCCCCCAACCCACAGCCCAGCCTTGGAAAGCTGACTGTGAGAGTGATCATGTGAAGCTCAGGACCACTGGAGGCACCACGGCCTCCCATATCATCCTAGCGAAGAAGGTGCCTCTGGGTCTTCCTGTACACAGATGCTCTCCCCAGACAGGTGTTGTCAATTTCCAATATGCGGCTCCTCCAGGCCAAGTCTATTGGGATTGGTTCACACAAAAGGGAGAGAAAGAAGGGCAGCTCACGCTGACAGGGCCAGCTGCTCAAGCAGATCATGTCCTTGCTGCTGGTGCTGGGCAGATGTTCGACTGACGTTGCCCCTGCTCACTCGTTTCCTGTCACTCTCTTGGTAGCTTGATTTTACCTAGTTCAGGTCATCTCCAAGTGTACCTCTGGTCCATTTACAGGAAAATCATCTAGGGGGCATGTTTAAAATGCAGGTTTAGAATCTCTGGGTGCGAGGCCCACAAATTTGTTTTTTTAGCAGAGACCTCTGATGATTCTCATGGACATTAAAATTTGAGAGCCACTGGAGTTCTTTGACCACCGGCCTTATGTAGTTCTATTTGATTTTATGTGGACCTTAGGAAAATGGAATAGAGTTAATCACTCACCGGTTCATGCACCACTGTCATTATCCATGTACCCTCTTTACTGAGGCATAGTTGACATATGCACATTTTGATAAGTTTTGACATAGATACACTTGTGAAACTATCACCACAATCAAGATAACCATTTCTCATCTTCATTGCTCTTCAACATAGGTACTGACCTTGAACTTCTATATATCCTTCTAATCCACCTCCACATGTTAGGTATATATTCTTAGAAACATACTATGTGGTGCCATTGTGCGTGTGTGTGTTCTTACTTCACAAATATGGTTCTGTGCTATGGAGCTCATTCTGCTCCTTACCTATTTTGTTCATCATGAGGCTTCGGTAACACATCCATGCTGCTCTATGTGAATCTCTTTTACTACTTCTGGCTAGCCCGAGGCCCATGTTGTTTGTGTTTATGCTTAAGGAGACCTATTTGCTTTATTATTGCTTTATTATTAAACACCAGGTTGCCGCCAAGTTCTTGTGTGCATACACCCACACACACATGCTGTGGTAAATGTGTATCTTTTATGTGTATCCTTTTGATGTGCACATTAAATTGCACTGGGCACATACTCAGGGCTGAGAATGCATCCTTGAGTTCTTTCGGGACTCACTGCTCTGCAGAATGGCTCCTCCAGTTCACACTTTACTAGTAGTGCATCTTTGCTATGCTTGAAATTATCTAACTTTCTATGGAGTGATCTCTCATTGATGGTTCAATTTGCATTTCTCTGATTGTTGGTGATGTTGGGCATCTCTTCATATACTTATTGGCCATTCAGAGGTCTCCCCCTCTATGAATATATTTTGCTAATTTTTTCCTGTTGTCGTTCCTGTCTTTTCCTTACTGTTTTTGCAGGACTTCCTAGTCATATGTCAATAACATCTTCTGGTCTACTAGCTACCTGTAGACTTTGTAGTATTTTTTTGTTGGAATAAATCTTTAATTTTATTTCATAGACAAATCCATCAGTTTTTCTCTTGTTTATGGTTTGTAGTTTTGGGGTTTTCTTTAAGTTATGGGTCTCCAGTCAAAAGTCACAGAAATGTTCACCTCTTTTTACTATAGATATTTACAAAAACATTTAGGTCTTTAATACTTTTGGGTTTTCTTTTTCGATCATCTGAGGTAAGATTGATGAGGTCAATTTTCCCAATACTATTTACTAGTTAATCTTTTGCTTCTTTAGTGATCTGTGACCCCTTCCTTCCCCCTCACTCTTGCCATCATGTACTGAGTTCCCGTCTACAGCTAGATGTATTTCTGGGTTCTCTATTCTGTTCCATTGGTCATTTGCCTCATTTTTTCCTTTTTTTTAAAGCATGGCTTTGTGATATGCCTTAATATCTAGTAAGGCAAATTTCTTTTTTGTTTACTTTTTTATTAACTGTTTGTGGATGTTTATTCTTCTACACACATTTTAAAATTGGTTCCTCAAAGTCCCAGGAATTGGAGAGGGATCATTTTACTAGAATTACATTGGATCTGTTCTTTAATATGTGAGGTAGTGATATTCTTAAAATATTAGATTTTTCTGTATAATTGATACATCACTCCATTTATTCAGCTCTTTGTTTATGGCCGTTATTTGGAATTAAAATTTTCTCCAAAAAAGTCTTGTACATTTGTGGTAGATTATTTCCTACATGATTAAGAAATTAAAATTTTCCATTCCCAATTCCTCTGGGTCTTCCTGTTGCTGACTATTTGCTTGGACCTCTGCTAGACTTTACCTGCACCCTGTTCTTGTTTTCCTTTTTGGTTTTTATAGCCTCTTGGTTTCTCGTTGCTCTCCTGGCTTCAGCCCTTCTCTACCTCTTCAGTTCTACTTCCTCATCCCAGTCTTTTGACCTGTAGCTACTTGGTCACCAGTTGTAACCATTTATTCTTTGTTCAGAGTGCTTTAGTGACGTTACCTAAAGCCTTATTTCACATGCAGCCCAGGATGTTAATGGGGATTACGTCTGAGAGCAAACCGTAAGTTAAATGGGGGTAAAAACAGGACCACTGATCTGCTTACCCAGCTTTAGGTCATAGAATACATGTGAAATTGGTGTTGTTCCAAAGTGTATCAGTTAGAAAAAATTTTGGCTCCTACGATATGAAATTCAAATAATAGTAGCCTAAATAATTAAGGCATTTATAATCTCACGTGACAAGAAGTCTGGAGGTAGTTCCAAGGTTGGTACAAAAGTTCATTGAGGTCATTTTGGCATTTCTTCAGGCTTATTTCTCTTAGTCAAAAGATAGTTGCCATGGTTCCAAACATAACATGCTTACTCTACTACATTTAAGACATGAGGGATTGAGGGCAGGGCAGGCCAGAGAGCTCTCATATTTTTCTGTCTTTTCATCAAGGACAAAAATCTTTCCCAGAAGTCTCCTAGATATTTCTTTCTGGCTCATTAGCCAAAATATTGTGGCATAACTACTCTGATCCATTCCTCCAATATCCAAGCTCAAGTGCTCTCTTCTACCTAACACCAGCCTTGGATCTCTGAGGCTTGGAAAAAAGGAATAGTATTGCCATGATTGGTTTAGATCAATTTATGATTTAGTCCCTGGGCTGAGCAGTTAGCAAACCAAGCAAACCAAACAAAATCTATGTTCGATTGCAAAGAACATGTAGAGAATGGGTAGAAAACTAACAAATGTTCCTGTTATGGATGAGAAAGATACTATTTCATGTGGTTCTAAGTGCAATGAGTACAGATAAACTTTCAGGGTTATGTGGAGGAAGAACAAATGACTTCTAGAAATGGAGAACTGAAAAAAGTTTCATAGAAGAGCAAGCAATTGATTTAACCTTTTCATCAATGAGGTCCAACTTTTTCTTTTTAACATAAAATCGTATTTAATTGACAGTCTTTGTCAGCTAACTTAAACATCTGGATCACCTGTTTCCACTGTCTTTTTTCCCTTGGTTTTTCAGTCATGCAGGCCTGTCTTTTGGTGTACCTAGTAGATTTTAATCGAATGCCGTATATTGTATATATGAAGTTGTAGAGCTTTCAGATTAAATCTTCTTTCAGAGAAGGTTGAGCATCCCCCTGCTGTACAGACAGAATGGTGGCTGATCATGTTATTCCATTTAATGATTTGCTGAGTCAAGTTTGAATTATAGCTCTGGTAAGTCTCAGTCTTCCACTGGTTTATCTCTGACCTGTGTTTTCAACAAAAAAGCCATTGTATTCTGTGTGCCTATCCCCTATTGGGTACTAAACTCTAATCTTAATCTTACAAGAGTGCTGAAAATTTTCACTCTGTTTTTCAGAGGCAGGGTTTCTACTTGCATTTTAAAACCCCTGCTCTGAACAGCCCCAGTATTTGGCAAAATTCTCAGAGAAAAGCAGGCTGAATGCTTGAGGCCCTTCCAAGTCTTTCACCAAAACTCTGCTGCTCTCTCTCCCTCTTAGCAGACCTCTGCTAGACTTTGCACTGCATTGTACACTGTGATTATCAGCCTCCTGCAAATGCTCTGAGTGTAAAAGTGGCTGTGGGAACAGCTCTCTCTTCTCAAGTTTTTTCCTCTCTAATGCCTTAGATCTTCCAGTTTTCCTTGTCTCAGCAGTTTTCATCACCCTTCAAAGAGATAAATTCTGTGTTTTATTTGGCTTTTCCAATTATTCTGTTGGGAGTACAGGTCTGCTGACAGCAACTTCATCCATCCAGAAGAGAAAGCAATTGAGATAGGAAGGGCAGATGGATTTGAATATGGGAAGTGACTTGCTGTAAAGAGCAGCTGTGATCTCCCTGTCACCAAACCCATTGGTCTGTTCCTTATCCTCAACCTCATTGATCTTTCTGTATTATTTGGTCCCTCTTCAGAGACTCTCCAGTCTTCATCTTTTATTCTTCTGCCATTGCACCTACAGTTTCTCCTCTAGCTCCTCCTTCACATTTTCTTTATTGGTGTAATACAAGGTTCAGCACCCATCACTCTTCTTCCTCTGTACATTTTTACTGTAAATCAACACTTTCTGGGCTTCAGCAGCCACCTCTGTGTGGATAACTCCTGATTTTATGCTAAGAACATTGCCCTCTCTAGAACTCCAATTTTACCTTTATAGCCACTCACTTATGCCCATCTCAATGAGAGTAATGATTGATGGGTGTGTGTGTGTGTGTGTGTGTGTGTGCGTGCGTGCGCGCGCGCAATTTGCAATCTCTTCTTAAAGGGAAAGACACAAACAATCCTAAAGGAAGGAGTAATATCTCCCTAGGAAAGCAGAAATACTAATGCTAAGAATGTGAGAAAGTTTTAGAGGAGGATTTGTCCTTCAGGGTATAAGTTTCTTTCTTTTTTAAAAAAATAAGGACTTACTTTTTTAAGAGCAGTTTTAGATTCACGGCAAAATTAAGAGGAAGATTCAGAGGTTTCCCAACACCTCTGGCCCCCACACATGCATAACCTCTTCCATTATCAACATCTCCCACCAAAGGGTTTATTTGTTATAAATAATGAACCTACATGTTATATAGTTACCCAAAGTCCATAGCTGACATTAGAGTTCACTCTTTGTGTACATTCTATGGGTTTGGACAAATATATAATGACATGTATCTCTAATTATAGTATTATACAGTGTATTTTCATTGTTCTAAAAATCCTCTGTGCTCCTCCTACTTATGCTTCCCCCTTCCTTGTACCCCACATCTTGGTGACAATCACTGTTCTTTTTACTGTCTCAATAGTTTTACCTTTCCAGAATGTTATATGGTTGGAATCATACAATATGTAGTCTTTTCAAATTGGCTTCTTTCACTTAATAATATGCATTTAAGTTTCCTCCATGTCTTTTCATGGCTCGATAGCTCATTTCTTTTTAGCACTGAATAACATTCCATTGTCTGGATGGATATACCACCATTTATTTATCCACTCACCCATTGAAGGACATCTTGATAGCCTCTAAGTTTTGGCAATTATAAATAAAAGCTGCCATAAACATTTATGTACAGGTTTTTGCTGTTCCCTGGTGACATATGATGTGAAGCATCTGCTCATATACTTAATTGCTCGCTGTATATCTTCCTTGGTGAGGTATCTGTTCAAGTCTTTGGCTCATTTGAATAATCAGGTTGTTTTCTCATTGCTGAGTTATAAGAGTTCTTTGTGTGTTTTGGATAACTTTCCTTTATCAATGTGTCTTTGCAAATATTTTCTCCTGTCTGTAACTTGTTTTCTCATTCTGTTGACTTTGTCTTTCTCAGAGCAGTTTTTAATTTCAGATAAGTCTAGCTTATCAATTATTTCCTTCACAGATTGTGCCTTTGGTGTTGTATTTAAAAAGCTATTGTCACACTCAAGGTCATCTGGTTTTTTTCCTATGTTATCTTCTAGTGTTTTTAGTTTTGTATGTTACATTTAGGTTTATAATGCATTTTGAGTTAATTTTTGTGACGGGTATAAGATCTATGTCTAGATTTATTCATTTGTTTGTTTGTTTGTTTGTTTGTTTATGATGTAGATGTCCAGTTGTTCCAGCATCATATTCCTCCATTGTATTGCCTTTGCTCCTTTGTCAAAGAACAGTTGACCAGATTTCTGTGAGTCTATTTCTGGGTTCTCCATTCTGTTCTATTGATATTTGTTTATTCTTTCATCAATACCACACCATTTTAACTACTGTGGCTTTATAATAAGTCTTGAAGTCAGGTAGTGTCAGTCCTTTAATTTTATTGTTCTTCTTCAATATTTTGTTGACTATTCTGGGCCTTTTGCTTCTCCATATAAATTTCAGAATCGGTTTTTTGATATCCACAAAATAACCTGCTGAAATTTTGATTGGGATCGGATGGAACCTAGATCAAGTGAGAAGACCTGACATCTTGACAGTATTGAGTCTTCCTATCCATGAACATGCAACACCTCTCCATTTAGTTAGTTCTCTTATTTCATTCATCAGAGTTTTGTAGCTTTCCTCATATAGATCTTGTACATATTCTGTTAAATTTATGCCTAAATATTTAACTTTGGAGTGTTAATATAAGCAGTGTTGTGTTTTTAATTTCAAACCCACTTGTTCATTGCTGGTTTTTAGGAAAGCAATTGATTTTTGTATATTAACCCTGCATTAATAATCATTTATTAATTCCAGCAATTTATTTTGTCAGTTCAGATTTCCTACCTAGAATATCATGTCATCTGTGAATAAAAGCAGTTTTGTTTTTTCATTCCCAATATGTATACCTTTTATTTCATTTTCTCGTGTTACTGAATTAGCTAGGACTTCTAATACAGTGCTGAGGAGTAGTGACAGAGGGCAGACTTGTCTTTTTTCTGATCTCAGTTGGAAAGTTTTTAGTTTTTATCATTTAGTTTAGTTTTCATTATTAAATATGATGTTAATTGTAGAATGTTTGTAGATTTTTTTTTTAAAGTTGAGAAAGTTTCCCTCTATTCCTAAGGTTTATCATGACAGAGTATAACATTTTAAAGTAGAGAGAGGAAGTAAAAGGAAGAAAATTATGAAAATGTGATTTTCCAGTGATTGTAAGAGATTGATATGAAATCATTATAAGATTTAAAAGATTTTGAGGACATTTATTCAAAGAGGAAACATTTTATTATAAATTACTATATGTGACTACCTTGTAAATACAGATATTATAAACATAGCATTTCAAATCAGTAGAGAGAAGAAATATCATTTAATAAATAGTGTTGGAATAACTACTTAACCATCTGAGAAAAAAAAACAAAATTGTTTCCAAACCTAAAACTTTAAATCGGGATAAATTTCAAATAGATCAAAGATTTAAAAGTAAAAATAAACCACAAATGTGTAAAAAAGAGGTCATAGGATATTTAAAAACAATCTTAGACTAGGAAAGTCTGACAGAAAACACAAAAGCCATAAAATAAAAGGATTTCTAAAATACCAGTAGTAAAGTTAAATGACAAACAACAAACTGGGGGAGATGTGTACAACTAAACCACAGACTAATCACTAGGTGTTGTATTATATTAAAAGCTCTTACAAATCAATAAAAAAAAAGGTCAACAACATACTAGACAAATAAAGACTAAGGGTATGAACAGATTATAGGACAGAAATACATATCACCCTTAAATATATGATAAGATTCTCAATCTCATAATGAGAGAAATACAAATTAAAACTATACTGAGATACCATTGTTCACCTATCATATTAACAAAGGTTAAAAAAATCTGGCAACATATGATATTAGCAAAGATGTGAGGAAACAGGCACTTTCTACATTACAGGGAGGGCTTTAAATTGGCGCAATCTCTGAGAGGGGAAATTCAGCAATTTCTGTGAAAATTACAAATGCTCACATTCTTGTATCCAGCATTTCCCCTTCTAGGATTTTATTCTTGATATTCATTTGTTGATGTGTAAAATAATATATTAATTACAGCATTGTGTGTGATGGCAAACTTCAGATAATAAATGATCAACTATAGAGAAACTGGCTAAATAAAATATGCATTGATCATACAATAGTGTGTCAGAAAATGCCTCTGTAACAAAGAATCATGTAGTTCTTCTTGTACAGATGCAGAATGTTCCCAAGATGTATTGTTAAGTAAAAATGTCAAGGTGCACAATAGTGTGTGTAGTATGCTACCATTTGTGTAAAAATTTTCACCAAAAAACATATTGTGCACTTATATATTTGAATATGTCTAAAATAACTCTAAAAGGATAAATAAAAACCAGAACTTGCTTTTCCCTAGGATGGCGAACTGGGTAGCTGAGGGCCATAGGTAGGAAGGAGATTTTCCTTTGGTATATTTTAAATTTTAAACCATGTGACTATATTTCTTATTTAAAAATAATCTACAAAATATCTTCAGGAAAATAAACATATTTTTCAACTTCAGCGAAGTCAAGGTAGAGAATGAATTTCCACAAGGTAGGAAGGTGAGAGAGCCTGGACGACTTTTAAAGAACATAATTGGAGAGTTTTCTCAGTAAGGAAAAGAAAACACAGGCATATGCACAGTCCTCCTCAGATTATCAGTGTTTCCTCCCAGGCCTTGGCTATTAAAAACTTTTCTCCTTTGCTGAGCTCAGAGCCGCACTCATTTCCTGCCTCTCAGCTGCCTGCACTTGCTGGTGTCTGACCTAAATGACATTTACAATCAACCGGGGTGAGACTGGCACTACTGACAAATGTCTGAAACTTCTCTTTGAAAGCTCAATGCTGGGTAAACTGCTCCTGCTGAATGCACGTGTGTACTCACTATGAGTGTCTGTGATGTTTCCTTTTTATGCTGAGTTTTCTAAGGACTCAGTTAACAGCAAGCGCCCTTGTATAGTTAACTCATTTCCCTCAAAGTTATTAGACACTGGAGATTCAGAACAAAAAGGATTATCTTTTTATTGAATCTACGTTTGCTGTCCTCATTGTAACCATCTTCGCCCAGCATGATTTTAGGGAAGTAACCTTTAGTTTTGGTCTCACCTCTTCATGAACTAGCTTTGATGCTAGTCTTGCTTCTAGTCTTAGCTCTGACTCTAGTTATGCTAACTATAAACAAGTCAGTTAATCTTTCTAGCATTTACCTATAAAATTAGGGAATTGGAATAGACAGTTGTTTGGTCTTTCTTCATCTGAAATTCTATGACGCAGGGGGAAAATTCTCTTCTTTAGCACACCTCCAATATATGTAAACAGACCGTGTTCTTTCTATTAAAAGCAGCAACCATTATTCTAAAATCTTGAAAAGTCTGTGGAAAGAGACCTTTCAATTTGAGTAGTTAAAATAATAGATAGTTCCAAGAGACTAACATCCATGAATATAGGCTTCAGAAAACTACAAAAAGGCAAGTAACAGAAGAGCTCAAGTATCTGTAAGAATTTAAAGTATGGTAAAGAAGGAAGAATATGGACTATTCAATCCAAATGTTGATGAAACAACTAATTAACAAGTTAGGGGGAAAAAATTAGATCCCTACCTCATACTATACATCAAATAAATTTTAGATGACTTAAAAAATATAAACGTAAAAACAAAAAAAGGATAGAAAAAATGGATATAATTTTGGAATGAGGAATACCCTTCTAAGTATGATTTAAAAGTAAGAAACAACAAGAAAGTTATTGATATATTGGCTACTTAAAACAAAAGAAAATTTCATGTTTCTAAACCACATACTCAAATTATGAAAAACTGAAAAAAGAATGCACAACATATATAATGGCAAAGGTTAACATTTTTGAATTATGACTAACTCTTAGAAATCAAAGAAAATATTTAAAGAACACATTAGAAAAATACTGTTGAAACATGGTTAGGCAAGTTACACAAAAAAGGAGAAATTTGAATGGCCAATAAACATGAAAAATATTTTACCTCACTAGTAATAAATGAAATGCCAATTAAAATAAAAATAAGAATACCTTTTAACTTATAAAACTGGAAAATTTTGAAAAGAATGATAATAACTAGTGTTGATGAGGGTGTGAGATAATAGGTACTTTCATATACTTTAAAGAGAATATGAATCGGTTCAAACTTTCTGGAGGGCAATTTGGCAAATTGATATGGCATTTTAAAATATGCCTACTGACATTTAAATGTTCACATCTAAGAATTTATCCTAAGGAATTAACAGGATAAATGCACAAAAATGCCTGTACAGGAACGTTCTTTAGTGTGTCATTTATAAAAACAAAAGAATGGCAAACTTAAATATTTGCCAGTAGGGAAACAGAAAGCTATGAAATAAAGTAAAAAGATGGAACGGAGATGTCCTCAACATATTAAGCAAAAGAAAAGATCATGTAATGAAATGTATATAATCATATCGACATATATTTTTTATATGTTTGTATTAAGAAATAAAACCTGGAATACCAAGTGTTAATCACTATCATCTCTGGATGTTTTGAATAATAGGTAATCCTTACTTTCTTATGATTATTCAAAAATAATGAGCATTTATTATTTTTATTATTTGAAGAAACAATAAAACCATAACCCTCCTTCCAAAATCATGTATGATCCTTAGAGATAAAAAGAAAACAATTGTAGATGAGTGAAGCAAATATTTCTGTGGCATGGCTTTTGTTGCCATAGCAAAGTGCACTCAGGAGTAGTGTCCAAGACTAAACAACTCTGTGTCTGTCAGATGTCTCAGCAATATTTGCTTCCTCTATTGGAGATGAAAATCTGAATTTTCCAGTGAACTTCCCATAAAATTGCCTCTTCACCAGGTGGGTTCCAGCAATAATATTTTGAACAAGATCTGTCATGGAAATGGTCTTGGATTTCCATTTTCCCATAGAGAAAAGATATGTAAGGCAGAAGCAACTCACAGTTGTTCCTTCTGTCTGTCTCATTCACTCTCTTTACCCACCCCACCGGCAGGCTCATTCCCTCCATTTCTTCCCTGACCTTTCTCTATCTCTTTCTTCTTTTTCTCTTTTTATCACCCTCTCCCTGCCATCCTCTTCGTCCTTTCCAGCCATTCTCTCACCAGTCATTTCCTGAGAGTTTTCCCAGTGGCAAGCACTGGGCTAGGCCCTGAAAACTACTTTAGGATCATCATTGGTGCTTGAGAACAAGTACTGTCTGTCTCCAGCTCTCTGCAGCTGGTGGCAATTCCAAGGCAAAATGGTAATACTAAGATTTCAGTGATTTACTTCACTTAATGGTGAAATACTGGAATTGATACTGTTATTATATTTTTAAATATTCAGAATTCATAAAATTTAGAATATCAGTGAAACAATGCATGTGGTACTTTTCAAAAGCACACATTTATAAGCCAGTTTTAAAACATTAAGCAAATGTATACATTATTAAGGATATGAACATTAAATATAGAGTATTAAGCTATTGCAATTAGCAGACAAATTAACAATATAACATTTTAAATAAGTACTCATAAAGTGAAAATTTAATTAAATTTGAAAAAAATTATAATCGAAATACCATAGTAATGTTATTTGATTTTTCAGAACAGTGCAATTTTTAAAAACAAAGTGCTTCGGTGGTGTCATTGCTGAACGGTCAATGTGTTTTTATGCAAATTTTTCCAACTGTTGAAAATACTCTTTCTAACTCTATGCTAGTGGGTTAATAGTGAAAAACTATTATGGATTAACTTTATTTCCTTCTGACTCACTGGCCTTCAAATTATAGGATTTCTTGCTTTATAACTAAGGAGTTCTGGAGACTCTCAAGAGTTTTATGAGATGTATACGTATGCATGCACATGTGTGTGTTTTGTGTGTATATGTACAAGTTTGAAGTATGTGTGTATAAAGTCTGTGTGGAGTCTGTGTTTATGTGTGGTCTGGGGAATGCATGTAGTTATGGTAACTATGTGTGCATCATGCATGTGGTATGTATGTATGTGTAAAGTATGTGTGGTCTGTGGGATGTATGTAGTGTGTGGTGAGCGAGTGTGTATGTATGGGGTATACATGGCACGTACGTGTGTGTAAAGTGTGTGTGGTCTGTGGGATGTATGCAGTGTGTAGTGATTGAGTGTGTATATGCGTGTGGGAGTATACATGGTATGTTTGTGGGGTATGTGTGCATGTATGTGATATGTGTGGTAAGTGTGGACAACTATGGGTAAGGTGTGTGGTATGTGTGTATGTGGCATGTGTGGTGTCTGGGGAGCAGGCAGAGACTAGCCAAGTTCCCTAATTCTGCAGTTTGACTCTGAATATGGATCTTTCTCGGCTGACTGTGATCAGAAGGCCATATTTAGTGCTTTGTTTATCCATGCAGGGACAAAGTGACACAAGACCAATACTAGTTTGTGGGGCGAAAGGCCCGATAGACAGGGTAGATCTCCAAGTACCCTGTAGCTGCCAGGTTGGGGAAGGGTTAGACAGTTGCCTTGCTAGAAAGAAACCTCAGCGAGACTCTGGGAGCCCCAAGCAATGTGAGAGAACCTGGCTGGAAGGCACCTCAGGGGATATCCTGATCCCCAGTGTTTGTCGACCTGAGGATCTCGAATTTTAGTGGATAATAAAATCAGATTTTGAAAAGTAGAATAGAAAAATGTACATTGCACTAGTTAGGGTAAGTATGGATTCTTGAAACTTTTCTTTCAATTCTGTGTGTGTGCATGTGTGCACGCACAGACGTGCACTCTGGCATATGATGTAAGATGAATTTGTTATCATTAGTCATGGCACTTCACATTTTTATTTTGCTGTAAGAAAATGGAGGGTATCTGAGGAAAGCGATCTACCTTCTAAGGTCATGGCTAATTAGTGACGGGAACAGAGTTTTTCCATTACATCTCATGTTAGAGAGCCAATAGTGAGTCATTAGAAAGGACCAGAATAATGACTTCTCTCTTCTTCTAGTGGAAAATAGCTCTTTCAGTTTATTTTTTATTTTTTTGAAATATTACTGCCTCTCAAAATTTTTGTACTTCCTGCAATTTCCAAATGAGAGAAATGAACAAGTTGGCCGATGCTCAAGTTTCCCTTCAACTTTGAAAATTCTAGGGTTCTTTGATTTTAAGGAGGTCAGAGAGAGAGTATGTAGGTGACTCAGTGGTAGTCTGTGGGAAAAAACATTTTTATCTAGAAACAGTGAACGTGGGCTCAAGTGTCCCCTTTATCCCTGTGGGACCTAGGGTAAGTCATGGGACATCTTCCCTGCTGTTCTAATGCTCTATTTCAGAGCTACTTTGTGGGAATCAAATGTGATCATGGTGTGAGATGGTTGGGAAAGCACAGGAGTGAGGCAAAAGTTGCTGTTAGTGATATTCCATAGTATCCAGTCTGGTCTTTGCGTCCTATCTTGGAGCCAGTCTGCAGGGCCACATATGGGCATCTAAGACCAGCCTGGACACTCTTCATGTACCGATATGAAGTGAATTAATGTGCCTATTATCCTAGTGATAATTATGTCATGTCATCAATTATTACATAGTTAAAGCTTTTTTCGAGTTGTGAACATGCAACATTAGAATTCTACAAACATTAAAATCAAAACAAAACCTGGTACTGAATGAAACACTATGTCCTAACTTTGTCAGTCACTGTGCCTGCTCACATAATGACCCTTGTAACTAGAACTACCTTGCTCACCTCTTTAGTCTATATCTTGACCACTGTCCCCTTCACTTGCAGATTCCAGCCACACTGGCCTTCTCTTAGGCCTTTAAAAATTCCGTGCTTCATTGTTGCCATTGCACATGTTGTCCCTTAGCCTGAAAAGCTCTTCCTTCCTTCATTTTCCTCTAAACACACTTGCTCAGCCTTCATATCTCAGCTCAGGTGTTAGTTTTTGGAGGCTAAATTAGGACTCCTGTGGTAAGCTCCTACAGCACCATGAGTGGCTTTGGTTGTAATTTTACATTCATTTGTGAAATTGTTTGATTAATGTTCATCTCTTTAACTTAGAAGCTCTGTGTGGGCAGGGAGGTTTTCTATCCTTACCTCCCACTGTGTCCCCAACACCAAGGACAGTGTCTAGCACATAGTTCAGTGCTTTAAAATGGTAAGCTGGATAAATGAGTAGATCTGTGGGTCTATAGATCACACTCAGAAAGCACATATTTCATGACTATTTCTAAATGAGTGCTATATATGTGATAATATAATAGGCACTGAATGAATAAGGCAGTTCTTGAGCAACTTGTTTTAATACCTTAAATATGACCAAAGACGATTCTTCCAGAGAAAGTCATCCTGGACCTAAGCCTCTTCATCGCAGGAAGATGTTGTATTCTCAATAGGCATACTTTGTGTTTTTCTAAATAACCATTTTAGATATCACAGTTTCTTTTTGCTGCCTTTTGCCCCCTCAGTAGCCAAGGGGAGAGGGAATGACAGATCCTTTTTTGCCTGTCTGCTCTCTATTTCTCATTCACTTCATACAAGGCAGACTCAAAACCTGTTAGCATTGGTCTGATAGGTACCACCCTGTTGCCACTTTTCACTGTGCACCATGAAAAGGCGTTTGGGTGCCTGCCTATGAAATACTTAACATAGAACATTTGTATAGCATTTCACAAAGTGATACTGCTTACGTTACCTAATTTAAACTCCACAATACTGTCATGAGAAGACAGCATTTTCCAAATTTTACACACAATGAAACTCAAAAATGTTAAGTTCCTTGTCCAAGATAACAGAACAAGTATTTTGGAGAAGAGGACTCAAACCCAGATTTTTAAATTCTAGTGTTTTATATTAATATATTACTCCCCTTATGTACCCATGTTTCATAGGCTTCGTAATACTTCATAATTGTACCTTATATTTTATGACAGTTCTTATTTTTCTAAATATACCACATTAATTCATGTGATGCAATAATTTCCTGAATTAGGTGGGACAAGTATTCGTCCTATTTTTACAGATAAGTAATACTGAATTATCTGGGTAGGCCCAATAAAATGACAAGGGTCTTTATAAGAGGGAGGAAGGAGGGTTAGCATGAGAGAACAAGATATGATGATGGAAGCAAGGGTTAGTCAGAGAAAAGGAGAGATTTGAAGATGCTATACTGTCAGCTTTAAAGACAGAGGAAGGGGCCACAAGCCAAGAAGTACAAGTGGCTTCTAGAAGATAAATACTTCCAGAAGAAACAGATACTGCCTCCAGAAGTAACACAGCTGTGCCAATATCTTGCTTTTAGGATTTCTGACCTCCAGAACTATAAGTTTATGCTGTTTTGGCTACTAAGTTGTGGTAATTTATTACAGAAGCAGTAGAAAACTATGTCTGGCATATCCCAAACCCCAGGCCTGGAAGTGGGGGCTGTAGCAGGTAAGAGACAGGCCTTAGGATATGGAGAGAGATGAATATGCCACAAACCTCTGCTATCTCAGAGGGAGATGTAAGGTCCTGTGGTTTTTCTCTCTAAAGTCTTCCAGTGCTTCCAGGACATGGAGAATAAAACCCAACGCCCTGACCCAGCCTACCTCTCTGACCTCTTCTTAGCCCATCCCACCTTCACTCACCATACTGCAGAGACTTGGGCTTTCTTCCTGTTCCTAGAAGCCTTGGCACTTCCTGTTTCCTCTGCTTGAAATACTCTCACCCCAGAATTTCACAGGGTGTCTTCTCATCACATCTTTAGGGAGGATGTATCTGACCACCTCTCCAAAGTGGCTCCTCCAGTCATTCTCTTCTCCATCAACTACTTTTATTTCCTTTGTAACACCCATCGCCACCTGAGACTATCCTCTTTATTGTTCACTCATGTTGACTGGGCCCCTTACTAAAATGTACCTTCCAGGAGAACTTTCTACTTCACAGCTCTATCCCAAGTGCCCAAGTATATTAGCTGTTCAATACGTATTTGTTGACTGAATGAATAGACCAGAAGCGGGCTTCCAAGAACATCTGGCTTCTCCAAGCCTCTTCTCCGGCCCGTGAACACTGTGAGCCATCAAATTCTTTTCTTTCCAGGGTTCCTGGCTGCCTTTAGACACAGGCCTCAGTTCTTATTGAGAAAGAGAAAAGCCATCCCTAAGAGCCACAGCTGGGCTGTGGTGTTCTCTTGTTGAACATAAATATTTCCATAGAATAGAACGCCAGCATCAGACAAGGTTGCTCTGTGACCATGATGGAGCAAAACGACAATAAAGATTATTCTATAATCATGCCTGGACTCAGACAAAAATAAGGACACTGTCCAAACCACAAAAATGACCAAAGATGCCCCTTCCCTGGCTAATATGAGTAACAGCTGTTTTTTTTGTTTTGTTTTTTTGTTTTTTTGTTTTTACCAGTTGTAGCTTTACCTTCTCTCTTTGCCTTCTAGATAAGAATAATTACCCCTGCTTCCTGTTAACATCCAATGCAGGGCCAGGTCCCCTTCTTTGAACTCTCCCCCAAATCACCTAACCTAAGCCTAAATTCTCTTATCATATTGTCTTGCTGAGATAACCATAGCTCCCCATTGTTTGTGCTACCGCTCATGGAAACTAGTCAGTAAACTCAACACTGTTCAATTCCAGTGATCCTGTGGTCTCTGGCTGAAGGGCATTGACACTATGGACTGGAAGGCAGGCCCAGCTCTTTTGCCATCTTGGGGAAATAAATACTAGTTGAGCCAGCTGGTCAGCTAGAAAATCCTAAACCACTCTGCCAATGAAATAATACTGGATACATACTGAGCGCATATTACCCAACTTACACAAGAGAGAGGCTGGTGAGGTTTCTCGTAGAGCTGCTTCCTTACAGGTGCATGGCATGAAGGGGCCCAGCAGGTGCTGGTGTGGCCTGCCTGGCTTTCCTCAGGGATGCCCCCACCCAAGGCACAGCCAATCTATCTAAGTCTGTTGCTAATCTATCCAAGTCAATCTCCTTAACACAGGTTCAAAAACCGCTTTGCTATTTTATCTGTCCCATTCCCCAGTATTTCTTACAGTCCACCTTAACCTGTCCTTTGTGACTGAACTAATCCCTTGGTTGATCTCCTTTGCTAACACCCCAATCCCTATAGCCACAGCCACAGACTTCACCTCTGCCACAGCCACCGCCACCGCCACCGCCACTGCCAGCACCTCTGTCACAGGTATGAGTCTGTGCCAGCTAGTCTCTGACCTCTGAGAAGCCTTTCCTGCTTGATGATTAACTCACCTCTTCCTCAAAGTCTCCTCAGTTGAGCCCAGATGACTACCAGCTTAAAGCAGCTGCTCTCAACATTTACCAAGTACGCTCAGGTTACAGTAGCTGACTAGGTTGAATTACGGGTTTAGGATAATTATGAGGACAGTGAGCATATTTGATTTTCTTAAGTGGTAGGAGTGAGATTCATACTATTCATCGCCTCATCTAGAGCCTAAACTCCCCCAGTGCAAAGACTATACCTCCTGGATTCCTTTATTGACCACTTTCTCCCCACTACCTGAGTCCAGAAGGGTGAGTGCCCAGCAACCCTCAGGCTCTCAATGCTCTAGGAGAAGGCTAATCAAGGAACTGCTTTTCTGTGGGGTTGTAGAATAATACATGATCACCCCATCCTACCCTCAAACCAGCCTCAGTGCCTGCAGTTGCCAGGAAGGTGTAGAGGAAGCCATTTTCAGGGATCCTAGAAGCTTATTGACTATCCTGGTCAGCCCAAGTTGTTTGTTCCTAACTATGAGCTTCAC